>NC_056742.1:207506600-207589100 GCF_019279795.1 Protopterus annectens
TCTGAAGTACAGGTCAACACTAAGGGACGCTGGCTAACAAAATTCGCAGATGACTGCAAACTGGGAGCCAATATTGAATCTCCAAATTATGTGGATACTCTACAAAAAGGCCTTACAGAAACAGATGTTTGGTGCCAGAGCCATGGGCTCAAGCTCAATGCCAAGAAATGTTTAGTTATCCCCTGTGGGAAAAAACATGTACCCATGAATTACCACATAGGTGGCAGTACACTAAACACCAAAAGTGTGATAAGAGACTTAGGGAGACAGGTGGACAGTGGTCTCACCTTCGATAACCACATTGCCACAACAGTCAGGAAATCCTTCTATGTGGCCCACCTCATCACTGAGGGCTTTTCATCCAGAAAAAAGGAGTTCATTGTCCCACTGTACTCATCCCTCATTAGACCCATTATAGAATACAACGGCCCATTTGGTATGTACCTCTCAAGACATCTGCAACAACTGGAAAGGCCACAGAAATACCTCACTAAATGAATCACAGGCCTAAAGCAGATGCCCTATGCTGACCACCTTAAAAAACTCCAGCTATACTCTGTCACATATCGTCTACTCAGAGGCGATCTCTGCTTAACATACAATGCTATGTCAAACCCAGAGCTGTTGGACATGCTACACTTATAGAAATCCCAATACCTCAGAGCCACATGCTCCAGGGATCTAAACCTTGTCATCACAATAAACAAAACATGTTGGAGGGATAGGTTCCTGACCCAGAGACTCCCCTGACTCTGGAATAGACTGCCCATACATGTCAAGCAGAGTGCCTCTTTGGCCCTCTTCAAAAAGAACCTTGATGATTGGATGGAAGAAAGGGAATTTACCCCGAGGATCATGTCAGTCACCCTGCTAGACAGGGGTCCAAGGAAGTAAATAGTGTGGGAATAAATAGCCAGGGAATTGTTATGGCTAGGCTTGCCCTAGGGCTGATAGCCTAGTACCAACCTATGAACCTATGAACCAGGTACAGAACCATGGATTTGGGCCACACCTGATAAACCTATGAAAAGGTAAGGGGCAGTTATTGTCAGCACCACCAAATGTTGCAGCACTACAAGGTAATATGTGCATATATCCACATGTACAATAGCTACTGTGATACTAGCTGTATTGCTGGCATTCTGAGTGTGTATGCACAACTGAGAGTAAATCCCAAATCCCCCCAATGCAGATAGACCTGACACCATTGTACAGGTATGTACAGTCTGCCACAATGCATGATACAGCATTACACTGGTGAAAACAGTTCGCTTACCTGGACTCTCCTCTGCTGTGGACACAGTGGCATCAACCTCAATGATGTATAGTGTGATGGATGCCTGAGAGTGGTTATTCTGTCACAGGCCCTCCACCAGTGGTGGCATGATCCCTGGCAACATCAGCTGTCCTTCATTGTGCAGCATTTAGCATGTCTGTGGCCCGGTGTCAGATCTGCTCATAGGTCCTGTCCTGTTGGCCAGTCTGAGTGACATCCTGCACAAGGTCTGCCCACAATGCTGCCCACTGTTCCCAATTATGCCTCCCCCTGGACAATGAGATCTGATGGTGCTTTCTCAGACCATCCACTATTATGTCATTCTCCACATCTGAGAAGGGGCAAATCGTCTGCAGTGCATGGTTCCTGAAAGACAAGAAAAGGGAAACACATTACAGGAACATATACATGGACATCCACTATGTACAGATCCAGCACACCCATAATTGCCTGTAATATCCACTGCTCCCTCAAACATCATACCCCACATTCTGGCAACACACTACTAGTGTGGATACCACCAAGATAGTAGCAATACTGGAGTATGTCCCTGTGTGCAGTGACAGATTCTGCTGTATGTTCCTACACTCAGCACTGCAGTCTGCTGTGGTGTGTCCCATATGGGCAAACTCCCACTAATATGTCATACAGCCACTGCCAGACAAATAGCAGTGTGCAATTACAATGACTATATGGGGACAGTCCAGCAACACCAGTGTGCCACAATGACAGAAAAGCATGCAAACCTGCTGTGGTATATGTTCCCTGTAGGCATCATACCTTTCAAATAAACAGATGTTTGCAGAATGTCAAGATGTGTGCCTCATAGTTTTGGTCATTTTCACACAACATTGTGGATTTCTGACAAAAGGTTGGCCAATCATTGATGGTTGATGTCAGAAAATAAAGACAGACATCTGAGTTTAAGATGTCATACTCTTCAAAACAAAGTTATGCTACTGTAATATTTGTTATTCTATTCACTTTCTTACTTTGTATGAACAATAGTTAGAGTGTCCCTAATTTAGGGCCTTTGTCCCTCCATTAATTATGGCTTTGTTCAGATATCTTGCTGTAACAGGTTTACAGCTTTAGGCATATCTATCAACCAGACAAGGAACAACATAAACAGGATCATGGACTTATTGAATGTTCATCAGGGAGAATCAGGGACACTTTTAAAATGTTAGAAGCATTTATGTGAGACATTGACAGAATGAGAGGAGGTGAATTAGTGTACACATCTGATGTTACAGGAGTATACACACTTACCTCTTGTCACTATGCTTAATGTGGCATTCACTAGCTTCCCTACATCAGCCAGCCATAGTAGGAGGGAATAAGACAGACAAAGCTAAGATGTGAGTGGAAATCAGGGACATTTGAGAGGCATGCCTATAGGTGTAGGATAGCTGGGTATCAATGACAAGTTATTACCATAGATCTAAGGCAGGCTTACTGCTGTGATACCTATTCCCCATACCTCCATCCTCCCATCTGTATCCTTTTATATGTAGAAATCAATTAAATACTTGGTTGAGTGCAGTGCTCCTTTGTTGAACTTTGCTTCTGGTAATCTTTTGAAAATATGCACTGTGTGTGAAGTAAACCACACACAGACTTGCTACCCATAACCAGCTGCTTGCCTTTTTAAGGTACTGCTCATTAGCAGCTAATTGCCTCTGCACCACTCTGTGGCTATAATATGGTAATTGCAGCCAAAATAGCTGAATTGCACTATCATTAGCCAATGACATGCCACCTCAGTGCAATACATAAGGCCTTCATGCAAACTTGGGCCCCTTTCTTAGCTGTTAAGATGGACATTACTGAGGTGTGGAGACTACAGCATCACAGAGGGTAGGTACCATAACTGTTAACTGTAGAGATTTATGCAGTATGTCCACAGTTTCACCTCATATGTGTGGTCAGTGTCCCAATTCACTGGCAAACATTGTGGGTTGAGGTCAGCAATGGAAGACATACATTTGAGTGTTAGACTTCCTACCCGTCTGAATATGCATGCTAATGCAATAGAAGTTAATGTATCAACTTACTATCAATGTAGGAGGAAACTGTAAAACATGTCCCATTCTCTGGACCTTTGTCCTCCTCATTAAGTATGGCTGTGTTTGGATTCCTTGTGCTATGGAGTTGGGAGGAATAGTAGGTCTGTAGTAGCTACCTTTACATACAGGTGTGTGTGCTACAGGCTGTAACTGCTGCTGCAGCCTAGAACACATAGGAGGGAGTGTCAAGACTTTGGAGGACAGCAAGCTGTACATATAACTGTGGCAGCTGTGGCAGCCCTGTCATTACAGCAGAGCCAGGGTAATGGTATAACTTACAGTTCAATTGAGGCATGCAATTAAGGTACATCTGTTATGCAACAGTGCCAATAACAGAGTAGTAGGTGACATATAGTTATGCTATACAGATATGTGCAGAGTGACCCACCTGCAGAGCTTTGACTTGCAAAACTGTATACTAGTTCATTAATTAGCAGTATCCTGTGCAGATAACAATTGCATGACTCAGTCATTAATTGCTGTCTTCACAATAATGTAATTGAACTGCAACACAAGACTGTATTTTAACCCAGGACTGTGTGTGGCAAAATGTACTGTGTGCATGGCATTTAACAGACTGAGCTACTGAGTCACTGCTACAGCAGGTGTATGTGCAAGGTATATGTGCTATGACACACACTGTCTGCATCCATCAGTATGTGCATGCCTTTCTATGGCTGTATTTCTGCATCAGGGTCCAAGTTGAACATGTTATTTGCCATTGATGCCTTAACAGGTGTCTTTCTACACATTGATGCTACAAGGGTGCATTTACCTGCTATCACAGACCTCACTTATATCCATGTTTATGTCTTTGGCTGTGTAGTGGTGTAGTATAGCACCATAATCCAAGGTTGACTCCTTATTTTCCCATTACTTTTTAATTCCAGTTTGCATGGGGCAGCATAGTGCACAGCTCTGCTGAGACATGCCTAATGACTGCAAGTGGCAATCACTATATTTGTGATGAAAAGACAATCACTATATTTTGATGAAAATACCTGCTTTGATAAAAATCTGTGTGGCGTAGTGGGCTAATGCAGTTTGTTGCAGGTGTGATGGGATTGGGTTTGAATCATTGCAGAGATGTTTACTTTGTACATGTGACTTACAATGTTATAAAAACATATACTCATTATGGCTCTATTTGGCTGAGCTAAATGAAGCTGCACAACTTGGCATGACCCGCAGCTGTAAGCTAAAAAAAAATAAAGAAAAGAAAAAGGGGGGATAGGAAAGTGGTAAAATGGGGGCAATCAAGGGGAAAAATATAGTGAAGTGCTGGTAGGGATGTGCAGGAAGACTGTAGGAAAGAACCATAGTTATTCATTTCTTGTAAAGCAACAGCTGTGCACTTCGACAGATTTTTGTAGATGAATTTGAATTCTCAAACCCCAGAGAGAAGGGTGAGGACAACATAATTGTGTTGTCAAGCCAATTGGACCAAATTACTTGTGTCCAGTGGACACGTGTGTGAAATGGAGAGCTACATATGGGGCGATTTTTTTTTGGAAGGGCAGGTGCCCATTTATTTTTTTTATTAAGGTGAGAGTGGAATGTTGAGGAAGGGACTTAGGTGCATGTGAGGAGGTATGTTGTGTAGTAGAGGATGAATTTGCAGACAGACAAGACAGCAGACAGGACAGGTGTGTGACACATGAGGTGGGTGAACACCTTGGATGGGGAGGGTGTTGAGGAATCCAAGCTGCATGTGCCACCAGATGATAGCAGCATGACTCATGTCCCCACCCATGGGACTGTGAACACTCTTCATTCACTGCCTCGAGGGTGGCTATGCTGGAGGCTGGCCACCAGGGTGAGGCTGCCTCACCAGGTTGGCCACCATGCCCTCAATCTGGTGCAGGTCGCATTCATAGCTCCAATAAACAATCCTGTGCACCATGGCCAGCAGTTCAGCCTGCGTGACAATGCTCCCACCACCACCACTCCCAGGGGGAGGCCAGGTCCTGTCGTCTGAGGTGGTCCCACCCAATGCTGCAGATGTTGCAGAGGCAGTGGAGGGGGCACCACTGGTCTAGGTCCCAGATGTGCTAGGACCCAGTGCCACAGCTGATTGAGGCAATGTAGGCAGATCAGCTGGAACTGGCCTACCATGACATGCTGTAGTAATGAATGTATAGCAATAAATATAGGTTAGTTGTGAGCAAATCATTGTTAGTAATAAAAGCATGGCAGAACATTGGAAATAGCCCAATTACATATCAATGCATATTATGTGAAACACAACAATAAATAACAGAACAGTCAGTATGTTAACAGCATGCCGGTAACATTTTCAGTATAATACCAACAAAATAGGTAATGTAACAAGATATGTTAATATGCAACCATTATAACATAAAACAATAATAAAACACGTCCCAAAATACAGTTAATGTAACAGTATATGTTAATAGTAAACCATAACCAATGAATAAGAATAAGAAATAATCAAGATAAGGGATGGGGAGAGGGAGAAAAACAGTCCATTAGTGACATTGCCTGTTCTTTCTTTGACAACAGTACTAATATCTACTTTATGAGTCAGTATTTTGTTTATGTGTACAATGACTATGAGTGTCCTATAGCTGATGTAGCACATACATACCTCTCAAGCTATTTGCATAGGACATTATGTGCCAAGCAGTAACAACTGTGGGTACACAACTACACAGAACACTTGCACATCAGGTTTACTTATATAACTATCAAGGTGTTCTGTGGGCTGATTTGGTGATACTTTGCAATCTAGGTAATCATTTCCATGGTAATCCTGTGACAGATTACGCATTATTAATTACATAACATGAAATCATGACACTTGAGAGACATGTATGTGTGCAGTACAGACACTAAACAGCTGTTATGCCTTGGTTGGTAGGCATGGGAATAGAACCCAATAGCAGTGACTGCAGGGGGGTATCTGCATAGAATGTATTAATTGACTGCAGCAACATTTAACTGACTCAAGGCATACAACCATACCGGGATTACATACTTTATTTCTGACTGAACATTGCCAATGAACACATTCTTGCTAATGATTTTACCACTCTGTGACATCTAAACACACAATTAAATACTCATAATATGGGCTACCTCACCCACTTACTTGTAGTTCTGGTGGAGAGAGAAACTGTGATGATTACATGACTGTTCGTGCAATATTTACTGCTACATAACACTGGACTTGAACCCTGGACTGAGTGTGGCAAAATAAACTGTATACAGATCATTTAACAAACTGAGATACTGAGTCACTGCTGATTTCTGGCTGACTGATATTTTCCTAGAGTTCACCTGGAACCAAAATATGACCTGGTAGTACTACTACAGTGTTATACTAGACTACAGTGACAGTAGGATGTACAGGCATGAAATACAAGTATAACATAGATGGTACGTAAGGTATATTTCAGTATCATATCTGTGAAGTCAACAAACAATATCAGCTCATGAAGTGGGCTGCCTCACCCATATACCTTTATTACCTGATATCTGTGGACGACAGAGCATTGTGTGACCAATATCGGCCTAGAGAGAGCCTTGAACAGTACTTATATGAGTTAACCAATACAATTTTCAGCCGTTGCATTTGTATTCTACAGCCATTACAATGTTATACTTGACTGCAGCTCCTTACCTTACAGCCTCATTGCATACCTCTCTACTGCAATGGTTATGACAACACAATCCTAATGTACACCATTTTCCTTGGTGTTATTGCTATTGTTTTGTGTTTTATTGCAGTACAGTTGGCATTATTCATTCATTGCAATACAGCTCTAATCCACATTTATTGCACTACAAACTTTACTGTATATACTTTAATGCAGTTATTGGTATTGTTTTCTGGTTTTATTGCAGTACGATTGGATTATTCATTTATTGCAATACAGCTCTAAGTCCACATTTATTGCACTACAAACTTTACTGTATATACTTTATTTCAGTTGATGCTTTACTCTTTCTTGCTTAATTCACTACAGTTAGCATTATACATCCATACTCACGACACAACCTGGCCAAGCTCCCATGATACAATTTAACATTGTGAGCCCTCTCAGCTGCAGCTTTGGGAGAGAACCACACCATTATGCATACCAGTTTTGCAGACATTCAGAATACATATTGGTAAAACAGAGGAAACAATACTCACATACTTGTGTGGCATTCCCTGCCCTTGCTTCTTGGACACAGTTGTCCAAGAGTCCCCTCTTCCATACTTTCCGGTCATCATGGTGGTGACGATATTGCTCACTTCTGCGGGGGACACCAATGACACTGGTGAGTTCTTTGGCCAGCCAATCCCAGGCCTCCTTATACTCTGAGCCTTGCAAACTGCCCTGCAGCAGCATGCTAGCATGGTTTTGTACAAGGATGCCAAACATGATCCTGGACTCCAGAATGCCTCAACTCTGCACCCCAAAGCACACACCTTCGCCACCGACAGCCATAGTACACTGTCAGTTATAGAACTCCAATGGATTCTGCTGTATTATTGCCTATTAGGCTTAATATAGGCAGTTTTCCCACCCTTACATGGCATTAGACAACATTCAAAAAAGTCCCATGCCACTTAGCAATTCACAAACCAGTGCAGCTAAGCAGACCAGTGCAAGAACATATAGAACTGTAGTCTAAGTGGAGTTTAGCAGTGCACAAACCAGCCAAGTACAGTAAAGCAGGGCACAAACATTGGCATCCTTTACCATGTTTATGCAGTGCTTAGTAGGTCTCAGCATAGCTGAGCAGAGCTTGCCAGAGCACAGAGAGGCCATCTATTACTTGACAGATGCATAATATGTATATCAAAATTAAATACGTATTTTCCCTTCCATATATTCAAACCCTGGACCTACTGCACATGTAGTCATAACCATACCTCTCAACCTGGAAACATCAAAAATCTGGACAAGGCCCATGAAAAATAGGTACAAATCTGTATGCTAATTAATGTAAAATTTGCATACATAATTACACAACCCCACCTACTCCAACTGAATTGTGGGATACAAACTTTCAAGTGCAAACTGAAAAACAGAACAAAAATATAGCACCAGAGTCCCCCTGAAGTCATTCCAATGTCCCATTACCTGGCCATTTACCATAAACTCTAATGTGTGCATACTGCTTTACTTTCACAATGATTATTTGGATTTTATTTTTACATTTTATAGCACAATGCACAAACACTAATAGATATCTGCTAAACAAGGCAATACTGTCTCACAATGAAAATAGACTTGGCATTAAAACTTCTCTGTCCTTGAAACTCACATTCATTGAAACAGCATTGAAATCCACACCACATCCAATGAAAATGCATCTGACCAGTGGTGGACCTGCCTCCTCACTGGTGGGGCAACAGAGGATCATCCACATATGTCAGCATTGCCTTCTGATGAATATTCAAAGGATCAAATTTCATTCAGATTGGTAGAAACAAAATCATGAAGCAGTAACTAAAGATTATCTGTGGCTTCATAGTACCTTTTTTCCTATAATCAAACAGCACCATCTTTCCTATAATCAAAAGTATTTCATTAATTCCCAGTGAAGGTTTCCACAGAGAACTAGTTTAATTATTTGTAACACTTCCAAGGACTGGTAGTATGGCCCCAAAGGAATGATGGGGATTATGAAAGTACACGTGATGGTAGTCCTAAAGACATTGGTATCAGAAAGAGAAATCAGCAGGAATGGAAGGAAGAAAATATTTATTGGGTACATGTGGAAAATGTCATGAGGACAGTCTGCCATCTCTCTATATAAAGGAATCTATTCTGGCTTTAGATATCACTAAATGTAACCTGTTGGTTTCACTTACAGGCTTCCTGCAAAATGTGCCAGTCATTTCTTATTGGTCAACTAAGTTGGCTCACAATAAAGAAAATGACCACCTTTGCTTTTGGTCCTCTGTGTCACATTTTTTCCTAATGTAAAGTCAGTTTGCTCTAAGCTGTAGGTGAAATCATTAGAAAAATGTAAAGATGTTCAGTTCATCTACCCTGGTAGGTCAATTAGAAAAATGTGAAGATGCTCAGTTCATCTACCCTGATAGGTCAACAGGGTTTGTACAAATGCAGGATGCAAGTTATTCTGTACTGTTCTAAATATTAGAACTAGCCTTTCTGCCTCTGCCATGTCATCCAGCAAACAAACTCTTACATGCAGATAGAAGCATACACACACACAGACACACACACAAACACAATCTCACTCACACACAGAAAATTACATATAGACAAATAGATTTAGTCATGAGTATACATGCCCACACACACACACACACACACACACACACACACACACACACACACACACACACACACACACACACACACACACACACACACACACACACACACACACACACATATCGAAACAGTAACTGAGCTCTGCAGTTGTTCCCAAGCAAACTCCGGTCTTCAGAACAGTACCTGAGCTCTGCAGTTGTTCCCAAGCAAACTTTGGTCATTCTCACTAGCCAGGCAGGAACTTGCAAACTCTGTTCATTCCCCGTTCTCTCATTAGGATAAAAACTCTTGCAGATCCCCATTCTCATTGGGATAATAAACAGCAGCAACTCCATAAATTATTCTGCCAATCCCAGAACCTCGTGTGCATTCAAACAGCTGGAAATAAGCTCTCAATAGCTCAATTCCAACAGGCTGACAGAGATGATGTCATCGCACATGAGATGATGTCAGCTCAAAGCACAAAATAAAATTCAAAAATATAGCTGGAAAAAAAATTGGAAATGAAGTGGTGCCACTTGGGAATTGTGGCACCCCATTATTTAGATCCCAAAACTCATTTTTTTACCCAGTAATTTGGTACGGTTGGGAGGTATGGCCATAGCTCTACCCATTTAGTTATGAGGATATTAAGAAATCTGTTATACCTTGACATATACCACTGAGTTACCTATAAGTAGTGCTGAGCACTGCTCCTCACCACACAAACATGCTTAGACACCTTTAAATAAATAATTAATTGCATCTAGTTTCTATTTTTAGATGTCTGGCAGGTATCTGCTATCTTATATGTGAGCACAGCTTGGCAGTGCTGTGCTCCACACTGTGCAAGCATGTTTTTGCTTTTTTTTAAATCATAAAAATAAAACAAAGGAAAAAAACAAAACAAAAATAAAACAAAGGGCAATGCAGGGTGTATCATGCTCATCTGAAGCTATGGTTAGCACTACACCTCTCCCTACACTGATTCAATAACTGTGTTCCTCGGCGCTCCCTCAACAACACGCCATCCTTAATATGCATGGCACACTGCCAGGGGGGAACCATGACCACAAACTTGGATACAATCTGTGTAGGTTCTACATGGTGCCTACATGGACTTTATTAAATCTTGGCGTTACTATATTTATTTTTAGGTATAAACAGTGAAAGATTCAGATGAATATTAAAATAATTTAGTAAAAGCAGAGTCTTAAAGGTCAATTTAAAATGGAGAGTAAACTGCTGATATAGAAAGAAAGACACTCTATGCAGATAAGCATACAGTCTGCAGCGAATGAATTTGTAAGACAGTTGAGATAAAACTTTATCACCTCTTTTTCAGAGAATAATGCTGTTACAGAAAGATAAGATCTATGTTTTAGACAGATACCTGCCTATAAATATTTCTCACATATGCCTGCATGCATGCATATGCAAACAGTCAGACAGACACACAAAACACAGTAAATACCAAAATCAGATTTTTAAGAACTAATGCCATTATCAGGTTTTTAAATAAGAAATGCTGGTATCATGCTGGCATCAGCTAATAAAAAATAATGACATAACTTTTAACTTATGACATCACCTTTTCAGTGCACTGAATATTCCACAGTACATGCTTGGTTATGAAGGAAAGCACATACTTACTGCATTTAAGAAAAGTCTGCAAATGAAAAAGATCACTTTTCTATGTTAGTTCCTAAAGTACGTTCTTGGCTTGAATGTCATTGCCCAGGATGTTGTACATTCAAGACAAAGAAAATGGGAAAAACAGAGCAGGTGAGAGCAGACCTAATTTGCAATCAGGTGGTACTGGACCTAGGTAATAAGGGTGGGAGATTTGGGTTGGACAATGTCTTTTCTTTTCTTAGTATTTTATAGGTCCCTCTTCAAATACCAGGCCCAAAGCAACTTCATAGATCACATTTTTAAACACATTTATTGAATTATCATACAAGACATAGTGAAACATATATTTATATAAAATAAAATGACCCACATTAACATGTTCCTAATTACAAACATTATATATTACATTTTTTCTGGTTAACTCTCATCAACCGAACATTACATAAGTTGCTCAGTTCCTGCTTTCTTCTAAATCTCATTCCTCCTCCAAAACATTATTCTACATATATTGTCCCATAGTTCCAATTTTTTTCTATGTAATTTTCTTACTCTTTACTAATGATTCTGCTTCTAGTTCTTTGTTATCTCTAATACAATATTCAATACTTCAAATTTGGTTTAAACTTTGATTTCCATTTTCTAATAATAGCTTTTTTGGTAGCCACCAGAATTAAACTTAACAAGGCCTTACTATGTCTAGGCAATTCAGATCTTGTATCACAGCACAAGAATGTTATTTCCTTAGTTACACCCATTTGATGATCCAATATTTCTGACAGAGTGCTCTGTAAGAAATGTTTGAAGTCTACCAACTCATTGCACTCCCAAAACATAAGTTCCTAGTTATCTCTTTCTTCCCCATCTCACTCATAACATTTGTTGTTTACCTGAGAAAATAATTCTTTGAGTCCGCTTGAAGTATAAAAATAACAATGAAAACACTTCCAAGCAAAAAGCCTCAATCTTGTAGACTTTGTTTCATAATTAGGAATCATACATATATCCTCTCATTGTTTCATTATGAATTGCTTATCCAAACTCTATTCTCAATATCTTCTAACTGCATCCGATTGATTTCTATTGTTAATTAAGCAATAACCCACACCTGTGTGTGGTTAATGCTGGATTTACCCACGGTTGGTGTGATTTGGTCATAAGGGCAAAGCCCGAGTGGCCAAACAAAGACAACCATGTGTAAATCCAGCATTACCCACACCCAGAAGTGGGTTATTGCTATTATACAATGACATTATTTAAGAAAAAAAAACGTACTTTTCTTAAATAATGGCATTGTATAATGCCTCCGTGCTGCCCTTCCGCAGCTGTCTGGTATTCTGTGGCAATTCTGATGTACTGCGCATGCGTATGCTTATGCAGTACATCAGAGCTGTGGGTGGAAGCAATGGAGAAAGCAAGATCTCCGTTGCTTTTTACTTAGTGTCTCACTATGTTAACGGAGTTCAACATAGCGAGACAGCTTTAAAAAAGCAACGGAGAAAGGAAGATCTCCATTAATTTTTTTTAAAGCTGTCTCACTATGTTAAACTCCTTTAACATAGCGAGACAGTTTTTAAAAAGCAAAGGAGATCTTCCGTTCTCTGTTGCTGTAACAAAAAAAAAAAAAAAAAATGCTTATACTAATGGAAAAAGTCCGGACGACCGGACCTTTTTCCATTAGTTTAAGTCTTTGATTTACAACGTGCATGCTGATTTTGGAATATTAATGGGGGGTCGTTGTATAATGTGCAATATTTTATATGCTATACTAATTACCCCATGTTAAGTAGAAGTTCTAGATTCAGATAAAAACTCTAAAAGTACAGGTCTTTCACTTAGGATTCCGATATCCCTTTCCCTTTGCCTATACTCTAAAATGAATCCCTGCTAGGGAAAGCAGTCTCTAGCCTGCAGTCCAAACATTTTCTTGGCCTCATTCCATTCTGTTACATTTCCCTCTCTACTTATTTGTTCCCAATATCTTGGTTACTTTGTCAGATTTCTCCAACAGATTCCAGCCATTCTTGCCTACTTTGTGTATCTCTAATGTCAACATCCCTGTCAACAAAATCTCCTTTCTCCATTCTTGTGTTGGCTAAATTCTTAGAATACATTCTGCTACTTTTATTAATGTAATATTCTGTATGGGTGTTATTATTCTCCTTAAGAATCTGAATCCAAAATCAGTCTCTGTCTTTATTTCTTGAATTTCCACTCTACCTTATCATCATCATCCCTTTCCACTTTGATTTAAATCTTGATGTCTATGTTATGTACATGAGTCTTAACTATACAATTCTAAAATATCCCTTCAAATCCTAAACCACCTTTCTCTGTTGGAAGGATCAGCTTATCATACTTGAGCCTTGCCTCCCTATCCTCCCAGAAAAATTCCTTCAACTCTTTTTTAATTATTATCCACAGCTTCTCTGCTTAACAAAATATGCCTGCCATGTATATAATAATAAAGGGATGAAATATATTCTCACTGCTTGTAACTTGATATTAATACCCATAAAAGAAGAGCTTACAGTTTCTTAGTTTTTGTATTATCTTTTAAGTCTCTTCCCCCATATCCTTAACTGTCATAAAGGAATTAATTGAATCCATACTCCTAAATACTTCATTGAATTGTGTCCCTACAAATTTGGGTATTACTGGACCAATAAATGTGTGGGTACATAGGTCACAGCTAAAACTGTTGTTTTTTCTTCATTAGTTTTATATCATCAAAATTACTGAAACTGCCTTAAAATGTCTCACAGCACTGCAATTGTCTTTTCTGATTTTAGCAGGTATAAATTAATATCATCTACAAATAAAGCCAACTTTTCTTTATTATCATATCAATTATATCCTTGTATTTCTGAGTCCCTTATTGTCTTTGCCAATGGCTCTAAATATAAAGCAAATAAAGGGGAAAGAGAGGAACCCTCACACTTTCATTTTTACCTTTGATCCATCATGTATCCACCTAATTAACCTTATTACTGTATCAGGGAATGCAAATTCTTACATTGCCCATCTCATAAAATCCAAGCTTACTTTTTTGAATGCTTTATCTACAAAAAGACCAACCAACAACAGTGGAATTTTCTTATACTCTGCTTCCCTCTGGATCAACATTGCTCTATCAATGTTGTCAAGTGTTTGCCTCCCTTCCACAAAATATTGTTGATCTACATCTATCAATTTTTGCAACACATTTGCCATCCTTTTAGCTATTATAGATATAAATACTTTACAGTCATGGTTGAAACTGAAATATGCCTATATGAGCTGGGTCTGATATGTCTTTTACCAACTTTAGACATTACAGTCACCACAGTTTCTTCCAGGATATTTATGTTTGCTTTTTTTAATATGTTATAGGTCCCACTCCAAATACCAGGCCCTAAGCAGCTGCCTAGGTCACATTTTTTAAACACCTTTATTGAATTATTATTTAAGACATAGGCAACCATGCATTTATATAAAAATAAAGCAAGCCACATTAACATGTTCCTAGTTACCAACATTATACATTATATTTTTGTATAAATCTCATCAACCTAACATTAAATAAGTTCCTCAGTTCCTGCATCCCCTAAATCTCATTCCTCCATCAAAACATTTTTCTGCATGTATTGTTCCCATGGTTCCAATATGTTCTAAACAATGTACTCTTACCATTTACTAAAGATCCTACTTACATTTTTTTATTTAAAATACAATATTCAATACTTCAAATACAGTTGGTTTAAACTTTGATTTCCATTTTCTAGAAATTGTTTTTTTTTTTGTAGCCAACATAATTAAACTTAAAAAGAATTTAATACATCTAGGCAATTCAGATCTTGTATCCCAGCACAATAAAATTATTTGCTCAGTTATACCAATTTGCAGACCTAATATTTCTGACAGAATACTTTGTAGGACATTTTTGAAGTCTGTCAACTCATTACACTCCCAAAACATAAGTTGCTAGTTTTCTCTTTCTTCCTCATCTCACCTCCAACATTTGCCATCTACCTGAGGAAAACTTCTTTGGAGTCTGCTTGGGGTATAAAAATACCTATTCAAGCAAAAGCCCTCAATTTTCTAGACTTTGTTGTATAGTTGGGAGTCATACATATATCCTGTCATTGCTTCCTTATGAATTTCTTATAATATTTTCTAACTCCATCCAATTGATTTATGTTGTTAATGTACAATATTTTATATGATATACTAATTATCCCATTTTTAGCAGCTGTTTCAGGGTCTATTTTAGTATGCTGAATTGTTATTCCAGCAAACACCCATTCTTTAATCCCTAATCAGAAATAAATCACACCAGCAATTCACTGAATTTGCTAAGGGAAATGAAATAGTTGCCCAAAACACAATGTACCAATGTGTAGTTGACTCAAACCCACCCATGTGGGGGGCTTTGCCTCCCACACCCGCACTAACTATATATACCAACTCTGAGATCACACTACAGTGGAGAAAAGGGCAGAGTTCTGTAGTTATCTGTTGTACTTCAGCCAACTATTTTGTTGCCCTTAGTAAATTCAGCAAATCACTGAAGTGATTTTCAGTGATTACAGGTCGATGAATATGTGTTCATGGGAATAACATTTCGGCAACCTAATATAGAACTGTTTCTGTTCTAGATTCAGCTAAAAACTCTAACAAGCAGGTCTTTCACTTAGGATTCTGATATCCCTTTCTCTTTGCAATACACTGAAATGAATTTCTCATAGAGAAAGCAGTCTCTAGCCTGCAGTCCAAACATTTTCTTGGCCTCTTTCCATTCTGTTATATTTTTCTGTCTACTTATTTGCTCCCAATATCTTGGTTCCTTTGTCAGGATTCTCCAATAGATTCCAGCCCCTCCAGCTTGCACTGTGTACTCCTAATTTCAATCATCCCTATCAACAAAATCTCCTTTCTCTATTCTTGTATTGGCTAAATTCTTAAAATACTTTTGGCTGCTTTATTAATATAATATCCTATATGGCTGTTTTTATTCTTAAGAATCTGCATCCAAAATCCATCTCTATCCTTATTTCTTGAATTTGCACTCTGCTTCATCATCATCCCTTTCCACTTTGATTTATATCTTTCTGCCTACATTATGTATACAAGATTTACTGTGAATCTCTAAAATATCCCTTCAAATCCTAAACCACCTTGTTCTGTTGGAAGGATCAGTTATCCTACTTGACCCTTGCCCCTTCTCCTCCTAGAAAAACTCCTTCAACTCTTTATTAATTATTGTCCACAACTTATCTGGTTAATAAAATATACCTGCTGTGTATATAATACTAAAGGGACTAAAACTATTCTGACTGCTTGTATCTTGCTATCCATATCTATAAAAGAAGAGCTTACAGTTTCTCAGTTTTTGTATTGCCTTTTGTTTAGTCTCTTCCCACATATCCTTAACTGCCATAAAGGAATTCTTTTGAATCCATTCTACTAAATACTAAAGGCATTACTGGACAAATTGATGTGTGGGTACATAAATCACAGCTAAACCATGTGTTTTATCTTTTGTTTAGTCTCTTCCCACATATCCTTAACTGCCATAAAGGAATTCTTTTGAATCCATTCTACTAAATACTTCATTAAATTGTGTCCCTATAAATAAAGGCATTACTGGACAAATCGATGTGTGGGTACATAAATCACAGCTAAACCATGTGTTTTATCTTTATTAATTTTATATCATCAAAACTCTTGAAACCGTCTCAACATGTCCCACAACACTGCAATTGTCTTTTCTGGTTTTATCAGGTACAAATTAATATCATCTACAAATAAAGCCAACTTTTTTTGATTACCATACCAGTTATATCCTTCTACTTTTTAGTCGGTTATTTAGTTTGCCAGTGGCTCTACATATAAAGCAAATAACAAAGGGGAAAGAGAGAAACCCTCACACTTTTATTTTTACCTCTGACCCATCATACACCCTCCTAATTAGCCATATTACTGTATCAGGGAATGCAAATTGTTACATTGCTCTACTCATAAAATCCAAGCTTACTTTTTGAATGCTTTATCTACAGTGAGACCAACCAACAACAGTGGAATTTTCTTACACTCTACTTCCCTCTGGATCATCATTGCTCTACTAATGCTGTCAAATGTTTGCCTACCTTCCACAAAACTTCACTGATCTACATGTATCAACTTTTGCATTACCTATGCCATTCTTTTAGCTAGACATAAAGACTTTATAGTCATGGCTGAAATTGAAATAAGCCTATAGTAAAGCTGGGTCTGATGGATCTTTTACCAACTTTAGGCATTACAGCCACCACAGCTTTCTTCCAGGATATCTTTGCTTTCTTTTCTTAATATTTTATAGGTCCCACTCCAAATACCAGGCCCTAAGCAATTGCCTAGGTTACCTTTTATAAGCGCTGTATTTAAGACATAGGCAACCATACATTTGCATAAAATAAAACAAACCACATTAACATGTTCCTAGTTACCAACATTATACTTTAGTTTTTTTTGTATAATTCTCATCAATCTAACATTACATAAGCTGCTCAGTTCCTGCCTTCTCCTAAATCTCATTCTTCCACCAAAACATTATTCTGCATGTATTTTTCCCACAGTTCCAATTATTTTCTATGCAATGTGCTCTTATCATTTTCTAAGGATCCTACTTCCATTTTTTTATTTCTAATATAATATTAAATGCTTCAAATACAGTTGGTTTAAATGTTGGTTCCATTTTCTAGTAATTGCTTTTTTGGTAGCCACCAGAATTAAACTTAACAAGACTTTACTATGTCTAGGCAATTCAGATCTTGTATCCCAGCACAAGAAAATGATTTCCATAGTTATACCCAATATTTCTGTTAGAGTACTCTCTAGGAAATATTGGAAGTCTGTCAACTCATTATCTCTTTCTTCCCCATCTCACCTCCAACATTTGCTGTCTACCTGAGGAAAAAATTCTTTGGAGTCTGTTTGAGGTATAAACATTTCTATGCAAACACTTCCAAGCAAAATGCCTCAATCTCCCAGACTTTCTTGCATAGGTGGGAGTTATACATATGTCATGTCATTCCTTTCTTATGAATTGCTTATCAAGTTAGTATTCCAAATCTTTTCTAACTGCCTGTGATTGAGTTCTATAGTTAATGTGCAATGTTTTATATGCTATAGTAATTATCCATTTTTTAGCAGCAGCTTCTGTTCTAGATTCAACTAAAAACTACCAGAGCAGGTCTTTCACTCAGGATTCTCATATACATTTCTCTTTGCCTATACTCTGAAATCAATCTACGATAGGGAAGCCAGTCTCTAGCCTGCAGTCCAGAACTCTTCTTGGCCTCTTCCCATTCTATTACATTTCTCTCTCTACTTATTTGCTCCTAATACCTTGGTTCCTTTTCCAGGTTTCCTCAATAAATTCCAGTTCCTTCTTGTCTACTCTGTGTACACTTAATTTCAGTTATCCATATCAGCAAAATCTCATTTCTCCATTCCTGTGTTGGCTTAGCTCTTAGAATACTTCCTGCTACTTTATTAATATAATATGCTATATGGTTGTTATTATCCTTCTTAAGAATCTGCATCCAAAATCTATCTTCTTATTTCCTGAATTTAACGTTTCATCATCATTCCTGTCCACTTTGATTTATATCTGTCTGTCTGTGTTATGTAGCTGTGAAGCTCTAAAATATGCCTTCAAATCCTTAATCACCTTGCTCTGTTGGAAGGAGCAGCTTATGCTACTTGACTCTTGCCCCCTCTCTTCCCAGCTCCTACCCATATAAATTCCTTCAACTCTTTATTAATTATTGCCCACAGCTTAGCTTGTTAATAAAATATGCCTGCAATGTATATAATACTAAAGAGACTAAAATATTTAACCACTTGTATCCTGATATCCATATCCATAAAAAAGAGCTTCCCGTTTCTCAGTTTTAATATTATCTTTTGTTAAGTCTCTTCCCATGTATCCTTTACTGCCATAAAGGAATTCTTTGGAATCCATATTCCTAAATACTTAATTTCATTGTGCCCCTATGAATATGGGTATTACTGGACCAATCCATATGTGGATACATAGTTTACAGTTACAGCCTTTGTTTTATCTTCATTAGTTTTATATCCACAAAAGTTTTGAAGCTATCTCAAAATATCCCTCAGCACTGCAATTGCCTTTTCTGGTTTTACCAGTACAAAATAATATCATCTACAAATAAAGCCAACCGTTCTTGGTTACCATACTGATTATATCCTTGTAGTTCTGAATACATTATTTTCTTTGCCAATGGCTCTAAATATTAAGCAAATAACAAACAGGAAAGAAAGGAGCTCTCCCACTTTAATTTTTGCCTTTGAGCCATCATATTTCCTCCTAATTAACCTTATTATTGCATTAGTGAATGCAAAGTTTTCCATTGCCTTACTCATAAAATCCAAGTTTACTCTTTTGAATGGTTTATCTGCATCAAGATCTACCAACAATAGTGGTATTTTCTTATACTCTGCTTCTGTCTGGATTATCATTGCTCTATTAATGTTGTCAAATGTTTGCCTCCCTTCTACAAAACCACACTGATCTATGTCTATCAATCCTGGCAAAACCTTTGGCATTCTTTTAGCTATTATAGACATAAACACTTTATAATATTGGTTTAAAATTGAAATAAACTTATATGAGGCTGGGTATGTTGGCTCTTTTACCAACTTTAAGGAATTACAGCCACCACAGTTTTCTTCCCAAATGTTGATGCTCTCCTTCCTTTTAAAATACTGTTAAACAAAACCTTCCAGATCTTTATCACTTTCTTCCTTTCTAGCTTCCTAAGTTCCAAACAAATACCATATATTTACTGATTTATCTCATCTCCTTCTATCTCTTAATTGTTAATTGTTGAGTCTCATCTACCTTTAACCTTCTCATACTGATTTATGACTTCCGTAAACATTTTCACATGTGTTTCTTAATTTCTACATGTCTCTGCTTTATACACATTTTCATAAAATGCCTGAAGTATCTCTAATACCTCCACAGGATCTCTTGTTATTGTTCTTGCTATAGGGTCCCTAAGTTCGACAGCAGCTCTTTCTACTTTCTGTTGCCTAAGTTGTTGTGCTAAAAGCTTTTCTGTCTTGGAGGTATCAAAAACATTTGCTTGAAACAGTCTTTCTAAACACACGCATATTATCCAGATGCTCACTTATTTTCTCTTTAGCACTCTGCAGTTGTGCCTCATTGTTTTGTGAGATTCTCCTTAGGTCCTCTTATGCCACATATGTCACTGTCTCCAACTCAAATCTGTCTAGTGCTTTGCAAACCACTAAGAGAAGCCTAAGGACCTCAGTTTTTGATATGATGTAAAACTCTTTGTGTAATAATGTGGATCACATAAAGCAAGTGTACAGCATTAAATCATAAAACATTAGTGGATCACATATTTGTTGTCAGTATAGTATGCTATAAGTAACATTTAAAAAATATGAATATAAATGGTTTCTTCATGAAACTCAATATAAGAAAAGAAGACAATTTCACAACATAATCACATGTGCATTCAAAATGCTTCAGTAAAAATAATGGTAAGTATTTGGCTTCAGGACTTCCATAAAGCATTTATATGTAGAATGGCTCATTAATGTTTTTTTTATTTTACTTGCTTCGATGGACAGCCATGGTGGTGCAGCAGTTAGTGTTATTGCCTCACAGCAAGAGATTCTCTGGTTCGATTCTCAGTTGGGGTACCTTTGGTGCAAAAATGGCATGTCTTCCCTGCAGTCACTTGGGTTTCCTCCCACATCCAAAAGGCATACTGCAGGTGGATTTAACACTCTAAATTGGCCGTAGGTGTATGTGTGTGCTTCGTCTGGAAGGTTGGAAACTGGGCTGGCAACTTGACATTGTAAAACTCTACTGCCAGTCATTCTGCGGACTGCTGTTCCACTGTGCCAACCCCTAATGGGAAAAGCTAGAAGAAGATTTTACTTGCTTCCACAGTACCACTAACTTTTAATGTCACATACTTTAGAGTTCCAAATAGCATTCTTTCTCATCTATGAAGCATGTAAAACAATAACAACTTATATATGAGTATTGTAAAAATTGTTTGCACATATCCTCATAAAGTAACCTTTTCTCAAAAAAATCCTGGAAACTTATTTTATGTATTTATTTTACAAAATGAGTCTCAGTAAATAAATGAGTTCACTTCTTTACATGAATAATTCATCTGATTCACTTTTCATAGTTCTATATATGTTTCATTGTCTTGTGCTTGCACTAGGAAAAACATATCCACAATATAAAGGCTTTATTTCCTTTTAACCTCAAACCCTGTGTATTGTATTAAGGGATTTATATACCCATCTTTGTTTTACTGCTGCAAACTAGGTACAAATCACAATCCTATTTAGAGGGTTGAAAACCAATGAATAGCTCATACAACATTTCCCTGTGTAAATACAGCAATTTGCTCAGGAACATCTCCTAAGAAAACTGTTGTGTTTTGCTACTGTATATGCATCACAAATGAACAATGTGAAAGCAGGTAATACTGTTATATACCATGTCATACTTTTTTCCAATAATAAAAAAATGAATAAAACCAGGCAAAGAGAAAACCTTTTTTTTTCTGGAGGGACCCCCCCCCCCCCACACACACACACACAGACATATTCTGCAACTTGTACATCTCAATTCCAAAATCACACTATAGTGGAGAATGGTCCAATCAGTGGTCTACATTGATCATGCAAACCTAGGCAAAACTTGAAATGTGTATTTTTACACTATTTTGCTGGTATTTCACGTGTTTAAAAAAAGTGACAAATTGAACACTTGACAAAAGGAATACTTACCACACAGATTTACATAGATATGGGGTGATATATAGAAGAATGTGCACCCAACTGAGAATGAAAATAATATAAACAAAAACAAAACATTGTCAGTCACAGACATGGGGGGGGGGGGACAGGCTGGCTTGTTGTTATGCAAAAAAATTTCAGGAAAGGTTTTTTTCCTGAAAGCACAGCTTATATTCATATAAACAATATTTCCAAAGAAAATAAGCAGATTATACTCCAAGGATTTGTGCTGCAGTGGAGAGAGAGAGTGCAAGGTAGTGTTAATTTTCTAATTCAGCAGAGTCCTTCCTAATCTGAGTGTTAAGACATTTCCAGGATGATGACAGACAATCAGCAGTTAGGCAAGACCAAAGGTCATCTGGTGATTCTATTCTCCGATGAGCACACCCAACTGAGTTATACTATCCATCTTCCTATAAGACAATCCAAATCCCTTTTTCCAACTTTAATGTAGTTTTGTATCTACATTGACCTATATTGTAGAAATGCATGCAAAGATCAGAACAACAGAGGATACAGAGGAGGAAAACAGGACATTTTGGCAAGCCTTGTGTGAAACTAGCAAAGCTAACTGTAAAAATAAGTATCTTCAAAATGTCAAATAAATTACCTTTTTCCCAAAACAATCAAAAGTTTATGCTTGAAGTACACACTATCCATCTTAGCTAGATCCAAAACGACTAATACAAGTATGCATTTGATGTCATCCTGGAAGTATGCATCATTTTCAAACAGTGCCACCAGACCGGTACTTAACATTTTTTTCTATAAACTATGCGAAAAATTACAAAAAAAGCCCTTTATGAAATGCAAAGGGAAATTTTGTAGACATAATCCTGACAGCTGCTGGTTCAAAATCCAAAAGTAAAGAGCAAGGTGTGCACTTTAGTCTATGAACATGCAAAAGGACACACAGCTGAGACTTAATTGTTATAAAATCAAATTGTCCCCGGTATCTACCATAAAAAAAAAAAAAAAAAAAAAAACAACAGTCCTTGAAATTTGAGTTTATTACAAAATTAATTTTCCAGTGGGCAAGGACTGCACTGGCAAACATAGGGGCATAAATAGCCCCCATCCTACACCAGTTTTTTGCTGAATATCTGATTTTCAAAAGTGAAGAAATTATTTTCCAGGACCATTTCCATAAAACATCTTAACACATGGGCCTTTTCTGCATTAATTTTTGCATAACAACAAAGATGTTCATATAACCATTCCATACCCAACTCATGAGGAATAACTAAGTAAAGGTCCTGCACATCTAATGTAAAAAAACAGCAGTGTATCACTCAACTCAATATTTCTAATTTTACTTAAAAAATCCCATGAGTCCTTGATGATACATTGACTATTTTTTGAAAATATCCTGTGTATAAAATCAATATATTTTGCCAGACAATATGTTAGATGCCCTTGCATCTACTATCAGGCGCAAAGGAGGGTTAATTACATCTTTATGAAGCTTTGGTATTCCAAATACAGTGGGGGGTTTTGAGGAAGGTGCTAACACGAACCTGAGGTCATCTAATGTGATTTGGTTATTTAATACTAAATCTTCCAAAGCCAAATCAATTTTTTTAAAAGCTATATTCATTTCATTTAAAGAGGCCTTCTAGTAAGTGTCTGAAAAAGCATCCCCAACATTCTATTTATATAGTTATTAACATCCATGACAACCAAACCCCCACCTTTATCGGGCTTCATTATTCTTATCTGCTTATTGTTCAAAATAGTAGTCAACAAATCAGTCTCTTCATTACTCAAGTTTGGTTCTACGAGTATACTATCTGAAGTTTTTAAACATTCCCTAAATTCCTATTTACAAAGATTTTCAAACAATGTAGCCATAGGATGTGCTGTGGGGACAAAAATGCTAGGTCTTTTTCTCATCCTAGTAGAAAAAGGTCTCACATTTTCAACTCCATTCCTGAAAAAAATGTACAGTTAAGCTTTCTCAAAAATATTTTAAAATGCAGCATAACATTGTCTTCACTTGCCCTTCTAGAGGCCACAAACATCATTCTACATTCCAATAAATTTGCCCAAGATTGTTCAACATCCACAGAACTATAGTTATATATCTTAAAATCCTGTTGTTCATTACATATAATTTTTACTGTCTGCCCCTCCAGTTGTTCAACCTCCCCTCCCCCTGCCCCTGCCTCTGACTTTCCAATTCTGGAAGGTAGCATATTGATATTGTTTAGCCTAAACTGTCCAACCATTCTGTTCAAGATAATTCCCCCTCTGGTTCTCAGGATTATGTATTCTCTGGGACCTTCTCAGAGGGGTAAATTCCTCTAAAGGGATATTATCAACAAAGTTGTTGTTATTATCATTAACATACACATTATGGTCTCTACCTCAGCATTATATATTTCATCTTGTCTATGCCCCTCTTATAAAAGGGGGTTACATGAGGAGCACTGTCAACATCAGTAATAAAGAGGGGGTTGGAGAAAGTTTTGAAAAAGCATTGGTATTAACTTTTAATAACAGCTTTTATGATTTGGCTTCCATAGTCAAAATAAATTGGATTTTTTTTTTGTTTGAATGAACAACATAACGAAATTGTAGAAGAAAAAATGAGAATTGTTTACAAAAAGGATATGTGCTTTAAATATTTGTTTGAAAGAAATGCACAAGTGTTTAGTAAAAGAAACATGAAAAAAATATGATCATTGTTCACAATTGCCTTATATTATGGAGGGTGAAGGTTTTGTTGTGCCAGAATTTGGGGAAATAAGGTTAAGTAACAGATTTTTATGTAGTAGTAAAGGGGTGGTATATTTGGCCATGTGTGGAGTATGGTGTGCATTCAATGTCGGGAAGACCAAGTTAAGTTTGAGAAGGAGAACTTATCAACATTTATATGACATCAGGAATGAAGATGAGAAAAATGCACTATTTAAACATATTAAATATAATCCACAACATGAGTTTAAGTTTGTTGCCATAGATCAATTGGTTCTGGGTGAAAGAGGAAGGCCCAGTGATGAGTTCTTAGAGTTTATGGAGCTCAAATAGCATATAAAACTGAATGCCACCACTACCCCTGGTCTGAATGAAACAATATCCTGAAGTAGTTTTTTAAAAACTGAAAGCAGCATATTTTTTGACATAAAGACATATATTGGTATGTTTTGTTGTTTTTATAAAAGTATGTAAAAGTTAGGTAATATGTAATATCTTTCTTATAAAAGTAAAATATATATGGTTTTAAATGTATTATATGTTTTATAGTTGTGCAATAATAAGTTGGTTACTATAGTGATGTTAACTGAAAGGGAGGGTTTTTAAATGTGTGTACTTATTTAAGTGTAATAGATGTGAATTCAATTATTCTGATGAAGTCATGGAAAATTTGTGGACGGATGTGCTAAATAAACACGGTTTTCTTAGGTCTGGCATACTTTTCCTACTCTTTTTTTGTTTTATTAGTGTGTATTTGTGATTACGGACAGCCACGGTGGTGCAGCGGTTAGCGTTGCCATCTCACAGCAAGAGGTTCTCTGGGTTGATCCTCGGCTGGGTTGCCTTTTGTGCAGAGTCTGCATGTCCTCCCTGTGGTCACATGGGTTTCCTCAGGGTGCTCCAGTTTCCTCCCACATTCCCAAAGACATGCTGTAGGTGGATTGGACACTCAGCCCTAGGCATGAGTGTGTGTGTGTGTGCGTTCATTGTAAGTTTGTCCGCTGGGCTGGCAACTTGACACCGTAAAACTCCACTGCCAATCATGAGCGGACAGCTGATCCACTGTGGCGACCCCTAATTGGGAAAAGACCAAAAGAAGAAGAAGAAGTGTGTATTTGTGATTAATTTCCCATTAGTATCCCTTTTTAAGTGATATACAAGTCCATCCACAATAAAATAGGTTTTCTCCATTTGGCACATAAAAGTAACATAATAAGCAACTGTTATACCAGGAATATGTATCTGTTGCACTGCCTCCACCATGGTAACACCAATTTGATTAAAATGTAAATTCAAAGCATGGGGTTTAAGTGAAGTCACTGAATGCAAACCTAGTCATTTGTGGAGCGTATGCAGGCAGTGTGTAAACTCAGAAACCTGCTGCTATAGGCAACATACATCATAAATTCAGTCCTTAACATTCCTAAGCTGCACAACAATATTTACAATGTTTATGTAAGACAGACATGTAAGTACACACACACATACACACGCGCACACACACACACACACACACACACACACACACACACATATATATATATTTATATGTGTGTGTGTGTATATATATATATATATATATATATATATATATATATATATAGATTCACTTCAGAATCCTGAAATATCACAAGCCTGAATTTCATAATCCAGAAGACCAAAAGCCTGAAAATTCAAAATCCTGAAAACTCAAAAGCCTGAATCCCATAAGACTGAAAACACATAGGATACATATACTGACTGAAAACAACACAAACCAGATAACATTCCACCGAATATAAGCTATGGGGCAAGCCCTCCTGCATCCCCCCATGTGGGAGGATGCACACCCCCACACCTTCTGCTACTTAAATATATCAACTCCACGATTGCACTTCACTACACTTTCATGGGTTATGTTGCAGTATAGCAAGGCAAAGGGGAACATTACTAGGTTACAACAGGCAGTCATAAAACATATGATTGTATGTTTGCCATTTTTTTCTGTGAAGTTCAATCTTGGAGTTGATATATTTAATTAGCAGGGGGTGTGGGGGTGCAGCCCTCCCACATGGGGGGGTGCAAGGGGTCTTGCCCCCTGTCCATACTTGGTGAAAAGTGCTATCCTTTGTCTTGTATGTGTTTTTGTGTGTCCTTGTACTGGAATATTGTTATTCTTTGGGTTCTGTATATTTTCTGTCTTTTGGGATTCAGGCTTTTGAGTTTTCAGGATTTTGAATTTTCAGGCTTTTGGTCTTCCAGATTATGAAATTGAGGCTTGTGATATTTCAGTCTTCTGAAGTGAATTCCTATATATATATATATAGATATATATATATATATATATATATATATATACATAGATATATATATATATAGATATATAATTATATATATATATATATATTTATATATATATATATATATATATATATATAGAGAGAGAGAGAGAGAGTTGTGTGTGTGTGTGTATAAATGTATATATATATATATATATATATATATATATATATATATATATATATATATATATATATATATATATATATATATATACACACACACACACACACACACACACACACATATGTATGTGTCTGTCACTCTCTGTCTCTCTTTCTCTCTCTCTCTCTCTCTCTCTCTCTATATATATATATATATGAGAATTCAAAAAAACAAACTCATTTTGCTGCCAAAGTTATAATACTCCTAAGTAAACTGGAATCAGTGAAAAGCAAACAAATATTAAAGAAATTTCTCATATTACAGCAAAAATGTAAGAGCCTGCAAAAATCATTGTAAATAAACAAACACACCTGTTGTGAGGTAAAGCTTACAGCAAGTCCATGGGGAAAAAAGCTCTCAAGATGAGGGATTAAATCCCTTGATTTAATAGCTAAAATGACATCCTGAACATAAGTTGAAACAAGTTTCACCACTGTCTGCAGCTTCCTAATAGCAAAAAAAATAAATAAATAAATAAATGCAAACATTTTAAATATTAATAGGGTTGAATATAAAATCCAATATGTCACATGACATACATACACCAATGCCAATTGTGAGAAACAGAAAAAAGAACAGTGCTATTATTTGCTTTCTGTTTAAATACAGACATTCATAAACAATCACTCAATCCATGAAAAAAAAAAAACAATTTGCAATCCACATTGTTATTTTTTTATCAGGAATGCTTTGTAAATGTTTCTTATACATAGTAGAACTCTAGAAAATAGCATCAGTGCTGAAAAAAATACATATATCATTTGTGTCAGCCATGGTTTGTTTATACTCAGCACTCCTGACTTTTTTCTCATTTGTTGTCACTCAGATGTGCAGAAATTATTTTTATGGTACATATTTCTGGCCCATATAAAAGGCACCATAAAACATTCTGCAATTTTAATGTTATTTCTAGTATTGCATGTTACCGCTTTTCTTATTTGTATTGTAGAATCCACATTCTTAATTTTGAAGAAATGTGTATTTAACACTAGCTCATGTTCATTGGAGTTCTGACATAGTTTACTGCCGCAAGATGTGATGGGGTGGAGGTAGTGTGTGGTAATGACAAGCACTTACTTCTTCTATAATCAAATTTGCATTTATTACCTAACCAGCCACTTAATCTGCTGTTACTCAATAAAATTGACCAGTCTTTGCAGATCAGTTTCCAAATCTTGAAAAAATTGACAACATAAGAAGTAACACAATGAGTATTTTCTAGTAGACTCTTCCTTTGGGAAGCATATTACATCTATTTGACTATATTCAATTTGTAAACATCTGCCTGAGTAGATTATAAATTTTCACTGGAATATTCTTTGTGTGTGTGAACATGTGTGGAAGGTCCAGAAACATCTCCACACAAATGTTTAGGTCACTGCAAATTTATTTTACTGTCATGTACTGCAATTTTAGGATATCCCTAAGTACATGGTGATGATAACAACTGATGTAGCTAAGTACAAGGTGATGATGGTAGCTGATGTAACGTAGTACATGATGATGATGGTAACTGATGTAATGTAGTACATGGTGTTGATGGTAACTGATGTAATGTAGCACTGTCGATGATGGTAACTGATGCAATTTAGTACATGGCGATGATGGTAACTGATGTAATGTAGTGCATGGTGATGGTAACTGATGTAATGTAGTAGATGGCAATGATGGTAACTGATATAATGTAGTACATGGTGATGATAGTAACTGAGTTAATGTAGTAAATAGTTATGACGGTAACTTATGTAACTTAGTACATGACGATGATGGTAACTGATGTAATGTAGTACATGGTGATGATGGTAACTGCTGTAATGTAATACATGGTGATGATGGTAACTGATGTAATGTAGTAAACAGTGATGATGGTTACATATGTAATTTAGTACATGGCGATGATGGTAACTGATGTAATGTAGTACATGGCAATGATAATAACTGATATAATGTAGTACATAGTGATGATGGTAACTGATGTAGTTTAGTAGTACATGGTGATGATGGTAACTGATTTAACGTTGTATATGACGATGATGGTAACTGATGTAATGTAGTACATGGTTTTGATGATAACTGATGTAATGTAGCACATGGCGACGATGGTAACTAATGTAATTTAGTACATGGCGATGATGGTAACAGATGTAATGTAATAAATGGTGGTTTCCTTCATTGTTCAGTCAGATGATGGCAACTGATGTAACTTAGTACATGACGATGATGGTAACTGATGTAATGTTGTAGATGGTGATGATGGTAACTGATGTAATGTAATACATGGTGTTGATGATAACTGATATAATTTAGTACATATTGATGATGGTAACTGATGTAGTTTAGTACATGGTGATGATGATAAATGACTTAACATAGTATATGACAATGATGGCAACTGATGGAATGTAGTACATGGCTTTGATGATAACTGATGTAATGTAGCACTTGGCGATGATGGTAACTGATATAATTTAGTACACGGCAATGATGGTAATGGATGTAATGTAGTAAATGGTGGTTTTCTTCATTGTTTAGTCAGACTGGTGGTTTGGTTTTTATTAGTTTTTGCTGCTGCTTCATTCTTGGGACTGTTGTTTTTCCTAACTGATGTAATGTAGTGAATGGTTATGATGGTAATGTATGAAATTTAGTACATGGTGATGATGGTAACTGATGTAATGTAGTAAAAGGTTATGATGGTAACTTATGTAATTTAGTACACGGTGATGATGGTAACTGATGTAATGTAGTACATGGCAATGATGGTAACTGACAAAATGTAGTACATGGTGATGATGGTAACTGATGTAATGTAGTACATGATGATGATGGTAACTCATGTAGTTTAGTACATGGTGATTATGGCAACTAATGTAACATAGTACATGATGATGATGGTAACTGATGTAGTTTAGTACATGGTGATGAAGGTAACTGATGTAATGTAGTACATAGGTTCATAGGTTCATAGGTTTATACTAGGCTATCTGCCCTAAGGCATTTATAAGCCTAGCCCAAATTTGTGTGGCTTACGCCACCCCTTATATGAAAAAATACTGTGCCCATTAGTTTGTTGTGCCTCTGTCCAGCAGTGACACAGAGATGATTCCCGGGATAAACCTACGATCTCCCGTCCACAGGTCAAGATTTCTCTTGAACAGAGCCAGCGAGGTGCTCTGCCTCACATGGACCGGGATTTTATTCCACAGCATAGGGAGTCTCTGAGTGATAAATCTATCCCTCCAGCATGTCCTATTTATATCCGTGCTAAGGTTTAAGTCGCTTGCTCTAGTGGTTTTGGTGGATTTGGATTTTTTGAGGTGGAGCATGTCCATTAATTCCAGGTTGGACATGGCCTTGTATGTCAGGCACATGTCACCTCTGAGCAAATGGTATGCAACTGAATAGAGCTGGAGTTTCTTCAATCTGGCAGCATATGACAGATTTTGGAGTCCCTTTATCCTTTTGGTGAGGAACTTTTGGGGTCTCTCCAATTGCTGCAGATGTCGGGTGCGATACATCCCAAATGGTGCATTGTACTCGATCATTGGTCTGATTAGTGAAGAGTACAGGGGAACAATGACCTCACTAGATCTGGATGTGAATCCCTTCATGATCAGGTGGGCAATGTAGAAGGTCTTTCTAACCACTTTAGCAATGTGAGTGTCAAAAGAAAGGCCACTGTCAACCTGGGTCCCCAGGTCCCTGATAACCTCTTCTGTGCTTAGTGGATTGCCACCTATATGGTAGCTTGGGGTTACCTTGTTTTTCCCAAAGGGTATGACTATACATTTTTTGGCGTTTAACTTCAGGCCATGGCTCTGGCACCAGCTATCTGTTTCCGTGAGTCCCTTCTGAAGGATATCCATGTCCGATGCACTTTCCACTATGGTGCCCAGTTTGCAGTCGTCTGCAAACTTTGTCAGCCAAAGTCCTCCCATGTTGGTCTGTACTTCTGAGAAGTAGATGCCGAACAATAGAGGGCCAAGGACCGAGCCCTGTGGGACACCACTTGTGACCGGCTTGGAGTCTGACATAGCGCCAGCAACTCTAACCCTGTGGGTTCTGTCCTTAAGCCAGTTTGCAACCCATCTTGTGACATATGGGTTTACATTTAAGCTGGTAAGTTTTTCTACAATACCTGAGTGGGGTATTGTGTCGAAGGCCTTTGCAAGGTCAAGGTAGGCTGTATGGACTGCCTTTCCCTCATCAATGGCCTTGGTGACTGTTTCGAAAAAGTCGACCAAGTTCAAAAGGCATGATCTGCCCTTGACAAGCCAAACTGGGTCGGGTCCAATGTCTGCAAGTCCCCTATATCTTTCTTTATGAGCTCCATTATGATCCTCTCCATAGCTTTGCAGGCTAGACTTGTTAAGCTTATGGGGCGGTAATTACCAGGGTCCGTAGAGGCACTGCCTTTGTGGAGTGGAACCACAGTTGCCGTCGCCACTCCTTGGGCACGTATCCTGTGGTAAGGCTGAGATTAAACAGCTGCCTTATGTGCGGGTTTAATTCCTCATTTAGCTCGTGTAGCACACAGCCGGGGACACCATCCGGTCCCATTGATGCTGTGTTTTTAGCTTTAGATAGAGCAGCTTTCACCTGCGCATTTGAGATGTCTGGGAGGCTACACTCTGCTGGGATAGTTATCTCTCCTTTAGGGGAGAGGGGTGAAGTTTGCACTGAACCTGTCTGCCAGTATGTTGGCAATGTCTGTGGGTTCAGTGATTTTGTATCATTTTGGACTAATTCTGAGCATATCTGGGAGTTTCCACCCAGGTTCCTAACATAGCTGAAAAGGCCTTATGATTGTCCTTTGAATCCATGGCACATTTTCTCTCAAAATTGGCCTTAGTTGATTTTATGAGTGCTCGTATTTTTTTACTAATAATGATCAGGGGTGACTTCCCTTTTATGGATTTTGTTCTATCATGTAATAGCTTTCTCCTCTTATTGTAAAGTTTGTTAATGGCTGGGGTCCACCAGACTGGACGTTTGCCCTTTGTGGAAAGAGTCTTGGTTTTATTTGGGATTGCCTGATCCATGCAGTCCTGGAGGTGTTCATAGAAGGCATTTGTAAGGGCTTCCGCAGCTTGGGTTGTGGTTTCCACTGGCTCAGGGGCCTTGAAGGATACCACACCAGTCTTGAGTAGTGTGAAGTTTGCTTTAGAGAAGTTCTTCACTGTGGTCTTTTTTGTTTGGGGTGGGGCGGGATGTGGATTTCCAGTGAGATTAGTTTATGATCAGATCTCACCAATGAGGGATATACTTCTGGTGTGGAGCATTTTGTCCCTGTATTTGTGATAATGAGATCTAGTATATTTTCTCCTCTCGTGGGAACAGTGACTAGCTGTTCCATGGCATTTGAATTTATGAACTCCAGGAACCGTTGGGCTAGAAAGTTAGGGCTTGAGTAATGTTCCCAGTCTATATTCGGGTAGTTGAAGTCACCCAATATGATGGTGTTTGGAGATACATTTATACCCTCCAGTGTCTTCAGGAAGGCTGTGTGGGGTTCCTGAGTTTGAGAGGCTGGCCTGTAACATGCTACAATTTGTAGAGCAGTTTTGCCTATGGTTAGTTGCACCTGGATGGTTTCCGAAGCTTAGTGCGTTGCCACCAACCTGGAGGTGTGGGTATCCTTTATGAATATGGACACACCCCCTCCTTTTGTGGTGTGGTCCGGGTTTTGGGGCGAACGCATGATATGAGGTAAAACCTAATAGTGCCGGGGTGCTCTCAGGAGCCTTGAACCAGGTTTCAGTTACAGCACAGACATCAATGTTCTCCATACTGAGAAGGGCCTCAAGTGCATGCATTTTGAGATTTAGACTTCTGGCATTGAGCAGCATTACCCTCAGTTTCTTCCCATTTTTGTTTTCTAGGGTGGTAGGTTTAGAATTTGAGCCTTGCCTAAAAAGGCACTATGGGGTGGCAAGAGCCTTAGCCAATATCCGGAATCCCAGGGGTGACAGGTGCAAGCCATCCCTTGCAAAGCAGCATGGCTTGTCAAGCATGTCATCCCAGGCAGACAGACACTGGATCCCCTTTGAATGACACCAGACATTAAGCCAATTGTTAAAGCTGATCATCTTGTCTCTATATTGTGGCATCATTCTTGGTGAAGGAAGGATACTGCTCAGGGTCAGGGTCATACCTGCCTGGGCTACATAATCAGAGAGCTCCTCTATTTCTCTTTTCATGTAGTCCAGGGAGGTACATCTCAGGTCGTTCACACCAGCATGGACAATGACTGTGTCATATTTGTACTTGCCGTGGAGTGACCAGAGTGCTTGTGTTATGTGGCAGATTCTAGCGCCCGATAGGCAGCTTACTGTGACCCTCTCCTTGTTCAGCCTGGTGAGTGGGACGTCAGTGTGTCTGACTATGGAGTCACCTATGACAAGTATGTTTGGTGTTGTATTTGGCCTTAAGGGCTGTGGCTGCTTTGCACACTGCTTTTGTGGTTTATGTGTTGCTTGTGGGGTGTCTTGAGGTAGCAGTTGTTTGGGTGTCTGCTTTGGAGGCCTCTGCTGTTTAGGTAAATTTTTACTCAGAGCCTCCGAGTATGTCTTTGTGTGTTTATGTGTTTGATTCAGTGGTGTGGTAGCATTATGTGAGGCTGGTTTTGTGGTGTGTGTAGTTGCCTTCTCCTCCTGTCTGGTCTTGCCAGTCCTGAGTTGAGAGAGCTCAGCCTCCAGTTTGGCTAAATAGCTGCATCTCTCGCAAGTATTTGTGTTATGTGGGAGGAGGAGAGGGTTGTCTGTGTACATGAGGCAGTTATAACATTGCCTCAAGATTCCCAGATTCACCAGCTGGACCGGAGAGGAGATTGACAACTGACCTTTGGACATGCTAGAATAATATTGGGGATTCCTTAATATTGAAAACAAGGGCCAGTGGGGAGTGAGGGTGTAGTGCTTTTAATTTTTAGTGCTGACTTATATAATTGCTTTAGTGAGCAAGTGCCAGGTAACTTGAGTGCAATGTGTTACAAGTAACTAAATGCAAAAACGACAAACAGTAACTTTCTTTCAAGTGAAACAAGGAACTAGTACAGTAAGCAATGCAGATATCACTATTGATCCACAGAAGCACTGAGAAGCCGCGTATTAGGTGGAATTAGCTTCCAGGGAAATAACAAGCAAACAAACAACAAGCATATAAACAAAGCTAGATTCAGCAGGCCTGGATCTAGTCTATGCTAGAGCAAACAAGGTGTACCAATTTCAGTAAGATACAGTTCAAATATTCAGGCACTATAAACCTTTAACCAGAAATTCCCAGCTCAGAAGGGCAGAGTCCAGCCTCTTCTCCCACAAGAGTGCAGACCACGAACCTTCTTAATGTAAAATAACTGGCCTGAAGCCCAAGTGCCTAAACCAGAACTAATACCCTTGGACACTGGGCTCTCAATCAGCAGTTCCCAACTTAGAAGGATGAAAGCTACCTGTCCTGCCACCACAGTGCTTGCCACAAACCTTCCTAATGTAAAACAACTGGTCTGAAGCCCAAGTGCTTAATCCAAAAGACTTAGAATGATAGCTACACTTTAATCAAGTTACAACCAAGCAGTAATAAATACAATTGAATACTTTAGAGAATGTCTGGATTAGTGCTCAAGTTACACAAACAAAGCTAGATCCAGCAGGCCCGAATCCAGTCTATGCCACAGCAAACAAGGCACCAACTTCGGTAAGAAGCAGTTCAGATATGCATGCACTATAAGCCTTTAACCAGAAATTCCCAGCTCAGAAGGGCAGAGTCCAGCCTGTCCTCCCACAAGAGTGCAGACCACGAACCCTCTTAATGTAAAATAACTGGCCTGAAAGCCCAAGTGCTTAAACCAGAATTAATACACTTTTAGAATAACAGACACTGAGCACTCAATCAGCAGTTCCCAACCTAGAAGGATGTAAGCTACCTGTTCTGCCACAACAGTGCAGACCACAAACCCTCTCAGTGCAAAACAACTGGTCCAAAGCCCAAGTGTTTAAACCAAAAGGCTTAGAATGAGTTACACCAAGCAGTAATAAATACAACTGAGTATTTTTAAGATGATGCAAAAGTAAAATGAAGTAGGTAGAAACACAAGTGCAGTAAAAGCAGACAATTTTTTTTTTTTTTTTTTTTTTAATCTGAACAAGTGCTGAGATCAAAGAAACAGATTTGAGTGCTGAAACTAGAAAACTGGCTGGTTATAAGAAAAAAAAAACAAGCCAGAGGGCTTCCCTTAAACACAGAAGGGCCTGGGGGCTTAGAAGCCTACAAATATTCTATACCACTTAACAGGAAAGGCAGGAAATAAGCTTAATTTCTTTTGTCTGTTTCCCAGATGCTCTCTTTGTACAAAGTAGGAGTGCCTGAAATCAGAATGTGATCTCACTGCACTCAGTTGAGTGAGCAAATGAGATGGGCCCAGAGGCAGGCTGAGGGGCAGGCAGTTTCAAGGCCACCAGGATTAACACCAAAACAAAAACAGGGAGGGTGGGTGGGAATAACTGAAGAGCAGAATAACTGCCACTTGAGTTAAATATTCCTTCAACACAGTTTAAATCAAATTAAATACTGTATTTTTTTAAAAAAAGTGCAGATAAAGGTACTTAAATTCTCTTATATGTCCAGTTGAATATAACCAAGTTCTTAGCTGGCCAAAGCTGAGGTTTTTAAGCAATAAAAATTTCACAATGCACCACTTATAAAGGCAAGGACAGGAAATCAAAGAATGTGGCTACCCCCACACCTGTAATTACAAGCAAATAACACACTAGCTTCACTTCAAGTTACTAAAGAGCAGAATAACTGCCACTTGAGTTAAATATTCTTTCAACACAGTTTAAATCAAATTAAATACTGTATATTTTTTTAAAAAAGTGCAGATAAAGGTACTTAAATTCTCTTATACGTCCAGTTGAATATAACCAAGTTCTTAGCTGGCCAAAGCTGAGGTTTTTAAGCAATAAAAATTTCACAATGCACCACTTAAAAAGGCAAGGACAGGAAATCAAAGAATGTGGCTACCCCCACACCTGTAATTACTAGCAAATAACACACTAGCTTCAGTTCAAGTTACTAAAGAGCAGAAAAACTGCCACTTGAGTTAAATATTCCTTCAACACAGTTTAAATTAAATTAAATACTGTGTTTTTTTTTAAAAAAAGTGCAGATAAAGGTACTTAAATTCTCTTATACATGCAGTTGAATATAACCAAGTTCTTAGCTGGCCAAAGCTGAGGTTTTTAAGCAATAAAAATTTCACAATGCACCACTTAAAAAGGCAAGGACAGGAAATCAAAGAATGTGGCTACCCCCACACCTGTAATTACTAGCAAATAACACACTAGCTTCAGTTCAAGTTACTAAAGAGCAGAATAACTGCCACTTGAGTTAAATATTCCTTCAACACAGTTTAAATCAAATTAAATACTGAATTTTTTTAAAAACAAGTGCAGATAAAGGTACTTAAATTCTCTTATACGTACAGTTGAATATAACCAAGTTCTTAGCTGGCCAAAGCTGAGGTTTTTAAGCAAAAAAATTTCACAGTGCTCCACTTAAAAAGGCAAGGACAGGAAATCAAAGAATGTGGCTACCCCCACACCTGTAATTACTAGCAAATAACACACTAGCTTCAGTTCAAGTTACCAAAGAGCAGAATAACTGCCACTTGAGTTAAATATTCCTTCAACACAGTTTATATCAAATTAAATACTGTATTTTTTGTAAAAAAGTGCAGATAAAGGTACTTAAATTCTCTTATACGTCCAGTTGAATATAACCAAGTTCTTAGCTGGCCAAAGCTGAGGTTTTTAAGCCATAAAAATTTCACAATGCACCACTTAAAAAGGCAAGGACAGGAAATCAAAGAATGTGGCTGCCCCCACACCTGTAATTACTAGCAAATAACACACTAGCTTCAGTTCAAGTTACTAAAGAGCAGAAAAACTGCCACTTGAGTTAAATATTCCTTCAACACAGTTTAAATCAAATTAATTACTGTATTTTTTTTAAAAAGTGCAGATAAAGGTACTTAAATTCTCTTATACGTCCAGTTGAATATAACCAAGTTCTTAGCTGGCCAAAGCTGAGGTTTTTAAGCAATAAAAATTTCACAATGCACCACTTAAAAAGGCAAGGACAGGAAATCAAAAAATGTGGCTACCCCCCACACCTGTAATTACTAGCAAATAGCACACTAGCTTCAGTTCAAGTTACTAAAGAGCAGAAAAACTGTCACTTGAGTTAAATATTCCTTCAACACAGTTTAAATTAAATTAAATACTGTGTTTTTTTAAAAAAAAGTGCAGATAAAGGTACTTAAATTCTCTTATACATCGAGTTGAATACAACCAAGTTCTTAGCTGGCCAAAGCTGAGGTTTTTAAGCAATAAAAATTTCACAATGCACCACTTAAAAAGGCAAGGACAGGAAATCAAAGAATGTGGCTACTCCCACACCTGTAATTACTAGCAAATAACACACTAGCTTCAGTTCAAGTTGCTAAAGAGCAGAAAAACTGCCACTTGAGTTAAATATCCCTTCAACACAGTTTAAATCAAATTAAATACTGTATTTTTTTTAAAAAAGTGCAGATAAAGGTACTTAAATTCTCTTATACGTCCAGTTGAATATAACCAAGTTCTTAGTTGGCCAAAGCTGAGGTTTTTAAGCAATAAAAATTTCACAATGCACCACTTAAAAAGGCAAGGACAGGAAATCAAAGAATGTGGCTACCCCCACACCTGTAATTACTAGCAAATAACACACTAGCTTCAGTTCAAGTTACTAAAGAGCAGAATAACTGCCACTTAAGTTAAATATTCCTTCAACACAGTTTAAATCAAATTAAATACTGTATTTATTTTTAAAAAAGTGCAGATAAAGGTACTTAAATTCTCTTATACGTCCAGTTGAATATAGCCAAGTTCTTAGCTGGCCAAAGCTGAGGTTTTTAAGCAGTAAAAATTTCACAATGCACCACTTAAAAAGGCAAGGACAGGAAATCAAAGAATGTGGCTGCCCCCACACCTGTAATTACTAGCAAATAACACACTAGCTTCAGTTCAAGTTACTAAAGAGCAGAAAAACTGCCACTTGAGTTAAATATTCCTTCAACACAGTTTAAATCAAATTAAATACTGTATTTTTTTAAAAAAGTGCAGATAAAGGTACTTAAATTCTCTTATACATCCAGTTGAATATAACCAAGTTCTTAGCTGGCCAAAGCTGAGGTTTTTAAGCAATAAAAATTTCACAATGCACCACTTAAAAAGGCAAGGACAGGAAATCAAAGAATGTGGCTACCCCAACACCTGTAATTACTAGCAAATAATACACTAGCTTCAGTTCAAGTTACTAAAGAGCAGAAAAACTGCCACTTGAGTTAAATATTCCTTCAACACAGTTTAAATCAAATTAAATACTGTATTTTTTTTAAAAAAGTGCAGATAAAGGTACTTAAATTCTCTTATACGTCCAGTTGAATATAACCAAGTTTTTACTTGGCCAAAGCTGAGGTTTTTAAGCAATAAAAATTTCACAATGCACCACTTAAAAAGGCAAGGACAGGAAATCAAAGAATGTGGCTACCCCCACACCTGTAATTACTAGCAAATAACACACTAGCTTCAGTTCAAGTTACTAAAGAGCAGAATAACTGCCACTTGAGTTAAATATTCCTTCAACACAGTTTAAATCAAATTAAATACTGTATTTTTTTAAAAGTGCAGATAAAGGTACTTAAATTCTCTTATACGTCCAGTTGAATATAACCAAGTTCTTAGCTGGCCAAAGCTGAGGTTTTTAAGCAATAAAAATTTCACAATGCACCACTTAAAAAGGCAAGGACAGGAAATCAAAGAATGTGGCTACCCCCACACCTGTAATTACTAGCAAATAACACACTAGCTTCAGTTCAAGTTACTAAAGAGCAGAATAACTGCCACTTGAGTTAAATATTCTTTCAACACAGTTTAAATCAAATTAAATACTGTATTATTTTTTTTAAAAAGTGCAGATAAAGGTACTTAAATTCTCTTATACATCCAGTTGAATATAACCAAGTGCTTAGCTGGCCAAAGCTGATGATGGTAACTGATGTAATGTAGTACATGGTGTTGATGGTAACTGATGTAATGTAGTACATGGTGATGATGGTAACTGATGTTATTTAGTACATGGCAATGATGGTAACTGTTGTAATGTAGTAAATGGTTATGATGGTAACTTATGTAATTTAGTACATGTCGATGATGGTAACTGATGTAATGTAGTACATGGTGATGATGGTAACTGATGTAGTTTAGTACATGGTGATGATGGTAACTAATGTAATATAGTACATGATGATGATGCTAATTGATGTAGTTTAGTACATGGTGATGATGGTAACTGATGTAACATAGTACATGATGGTGATGGTAACTGATGTAATGTAGTACATGGTGTTGATGGTAACTGATGTAATGTAGTACATGGTGATGATGGTAACTGATGTTATTTAGTACATGGCAGTGATGGTAACTGATGTCATGTAGTAAATAGTTATGATGGTAACTTATGTAATTTAGTACATGGCGATGATGGTAACTGATGTAATCTAGTAAATGGTTATGATGGTAACTTATGTAATTTAGTACATGGCGATGATGGTAACTGATGTAATGTAGTAAATGGTTATGATGGTAAGTTATGTAATTTAGTACATGGCGATGATGGTAACTGAAGTAATGTAGTACATGGCAATGATGATAACTGATATAATGTAGTACATAGTGATGATGGTAACTGATGTAGTTTAGTAGCACATGGTGATGATGGTAACTGATTTAACGTTCTATATGACTATGATGGTAACTGATGTAATGTAGTACATGGCAGTGATGATAACTAAATGGTGGTTTCCTTCATTGTTCAGTCAGATGATGGTAACTGATGTAACTTAGTACATGACGATGATGGTAACTGATGTAATGTAGTACATGGTGATGATGGTAACTGATGTAATGTAGCACATGGCGATGATGGTAACTAATGTAATTTAGTACATGGCGATGATGGCAACGGATGTAATGTAGTAAATGGTGGTTTCCTTCATTGTTCAGTCAGATGATGGTAACTGATGTAACTTAGTACATGACGATGATGGTAACTGATGTAATGTAGTACATGGTGATGATGGTAACTGATGTAATGTAGCACATGGTGATGATGGTAACTAATGTAATTTTGTACATGGCGATGATGGTAACGGATGTAATGTAGTAAATGGTGGTTTCCTTCATTGTTCAGTCAGATGATGGTAACTGATGTAACTTAGTACATGATGATGATGGTAACTGATGTAATGTAGTACATGGTGATGATGGTAACTGATGTAATGTAATACATGGTGATGATGGTGACTGATGTAATGTAGTAAATGGTGATGATGGTTGCTTATGTAATTTATTACATGGCGATGATGGCAACTGATGTAATGTAGTACATGGCAATGGTGATAACTGATATAATGTAGTACATAGTGATGATGGTAACTGATGTAGTTTAGTACATGGTGATGATGGTAACTGATGTAATGTAATACATGGCGTTGATGGTAACTGATGTAATGTAGCACATGGCATTGATGGTAAATGATGTAATGTAGCACATGGTGATGTTGGTAACTGATGTTATTTAGTACATGGCAATGATGGCAACTGATGTAATGTAGTACATGGTTATAATGGTAACTGATATAATGTAGTACATGGCGATGATGGTAACTGATGTAATTTAGTACATGGTGATGATGGTGACTGATGTAATGTAGTAAATGGTTATGATGGCAACTTATGTAATTTAGTACATGATGATGGTAACTGATGCAATGTAGTACATGCTGATGATGACAGCTGATTACATGGTGATGATGGTAAGTGATGTAATGAAGTACATGGCGATGATGGTAAGTGATGTAATGTAGTACATGGCGATAATGGTAATTGATGTAATTTAGTACATGGTGATGATGGTAACTGATGTAATGTAATACATGGCGATGATGGTAACTGATGCAATGTAGTACATGGTGGTGATGGTAACTGATGTAATGTAATACACGGTGATGATGATAACTGATGTTAGAAATTTGTTTTTCAAAAAGAACCTTCTATCTGCAGTATAGTTAGTATGCACCATCAATGAGTTTGGTGATGTCAACATCCGAAAAAGATTTGTGTTATAAAGCTTTGCATGCATGCTAAATTTAATCCCAAGATTACCATTGTTTAGATACCTCAAAAAATTCATGCACTCCTTCATAGCTGCTAGTTCAATCTATAAAGACTCATCAAAATATTTATGTCAGATATTCATTGATGGTAGAAAAATGTTGCATTTTGAATTACAAATGTATTAAACCTCAAAAAATTCCATAAACAAGTCTGCATAGATGGAGGACAAATCTGCCTCCTAATTCAGTACTCATTATAAATAACGTTCTTTGTTGCAATAAAACACATTATTGGTCAATACTATTTTGGTCAACCAGACCAAAAAGTAGTTGAACTCAGAAATATGTAGGTCTGAAACCTCTGGCTGGTATTTTAAAGACTTCTTCTGATAAGCTTTCTAGATAGTTGTCAAAATGTCTAATGTTATTGGATGACCCCCCAAGGCAAAGTTGTACTTAAAGTGTGGGCATGAAATTAATTTTAGGGCTAGAGTTTGACATTTCCTAAAATAGCTGCGTATCATGAAGTAGAGTCATATATTTTTAAAATAGCCTAACTTTGCTGGAGTGACTATTCTGCAGAATTTAAAAAAATGGAATAAATCATCTTATAAGACTTCAGTGCTATCTGTAACTAGTTTATCCAAGTGACTCAAATAGTGCTTAGCAAAATGGGGTAATATAACAATGGGACTAGAGCACAGTGTTAGGTAGTTTGCCCGGCTTTGGAGGATGCACTAGACAAATTACCCCATTTTTAACAAAAGCAGAAAAAAATGTCCCAAGCAGACATTAGCCTTACAAATGTCCAAGGAGATCTGTATTTTATAAGTACTTTTCCTAAGATGGAGCAGTTGAAGTTCTTTACTCCTGTAAATGAAGCCATGTACAATATAAATACAAGTTATATATAAGAAGCCTACGAACCTAGATTGGCCTCTGAAGCCAAAGAAAATACTAAATCCTTATTTTTCTATGTTAGAAAACTACAAAAAATGCATCATTATATTCTAATCAGACCCAGATGAAATTGCTAATATCCTTAAGAACAAATTTAGCATTGGTTCACCCCTGAGACTTCTATTCAATGCCCTGAAATATTGGAATCCATTATTCTCTAATTATCTCTAAAGAATGTTTAGAGAACATGCTAACCCAGAATAAAAATACTTCCCCAAGGGTCCTACCACTATACCTGATTGCTTAATTAATAGTGTTATAGATGGCCTTGCAGACACACTCTTCAAACTGTTTAAATTAATCTAGCTGCTGTCTTTGTGTCTACTGAATGGCACACATCAGTGGTGTTGCCTCTCCATAAGAGTAGCCTTACAATTGACCTGGCTATTTACAGACAAATAAACCTTACTAGCCTCTTCTGCAAAGCAATGAAATATATTATAACTGGCCTCATAAGCTGTAATATTAAGAATTGTGTTAGACTTTATCCTATTAGTTAGGCTTTGTGAAGAGTAGATTCCATCTGTTTAATATACTTAATTTATTCTAAAGGGTTACAGAGGTTGGAGATGACTGCCATGCAGTGAATCCTGACCTGTGTAATGTTTTTGATGCCATTCCCAGTGCTGGCATCTTGTAAAATCTAATTGCTTAAGAAATCAAACCATATGTGTTAAGATGGATAAAAAACTGACTGAAAGACAGAACTCACACCCTGTGAATTGCATGTGCTTCATCAGAAAATATGAAAGTGACCAGCAGTATTCCTCAGTGTTGGTGCCTCTCTTTTTTAGTATTTACTTCTCAGATCTCCAAGCAAAAACCAATACATCTGGCTAAAAATGTTTACAGATGATGATGGCAACTCAAGGTTATTAAGTCAAACTATGATTCCCAAACTCTTGAATTTTAACTCTCCTTAGTAATTCTTGGTGTAGTCCAAATTGGCTCAAAGTAGGTTTGGACTAGGCTAACTGCCTTTGTGAGCCATTTTAAGCCTAGCCAATTATCTCTTGTGAGACTCAAACCCTGCACCTTGTGTTTGTAAGAAAAACACCTTAACCATTAGGCCACCCAAGTAAATGTTAAAAAGTGTAGCATTGTAACTTTCGGTAGACAACCCCATCTCCTCATCATACTTTCTAAAAAATGAAAACAAATACTCCTCTAAAAAATGAAAATGAGTTAAGGCCCAAGATGCTTGGGTTGATAGCTCCCTGTCTTTTGCCTATCATGTAAATTTGGTTGTCAGGAATACATTTTGTTTAGCACAGGTATTTGCAAGTGAATATCACCCTAGTCTAAGTAGTTAATTATTCCCATATACTCAGCATTGATCAGGCCAGATATTGAGCACGACACTCTGTTTGGGATTGTATACCAAAGCATATAAAACAATTGGGAAGACTTCAAAAACTCCCAAATGAAATTATCACAAACCTAAATTATTTGAGCTGCCAAGAGAGGCTGGAACCTCTTTCCCTTTATTCAGGGTTGTATATATACTCTTTTTAGATTAGATCTCATTTTTTCTTACCAAGCCATTAAAAAACTGATTTTCCTGGGTTTCCAGTTTCTCCACAAATCAAGTATCTCCACCAGTACTAAAAACAGAGACTTAAATCTGCACCAAAAGATAAAACACAATGGAGGAACATGTTTATACCCTTGTGTCTTTCAAAACTTTGGAATAAACTTCCCCTGCATGTTAAACAGTGCAACTCGCTATCTTTCTTTAAACATAAACAAGATAACTGAATGGGTATCTACAAATTTATTCCAGGACATGCCATTATCAGCCTCCTGGAGAAAGAATGTGCTGCCTGATGGAGGGTACTGGCAAGACAAGAATGTTCATGGGGCTCCGTGGCCTTAGAAAAGCTATGCATCTATAAGTTTATAAGCAAAATAAACTGGAAAACTTGTTCAGAGTTTATGTATTGAATTAGTAATAATGCCATGTTTGGATTATTAATGTTCCCCTTATCATGAGCAAACCCAATTTTTTTCAAAGTGCACTAATATGGGTTCGTAATTATGATTCTAGTAATGACATAAAATCATTTAATCTACATTATATAATGTGATAGTTTCATCTCTAAAGATTTATTTGTGTTTTTCCATTAATGTGGTATTCCTTAGAAAAAATATCTTGCTGAATGTTGTCTCTCACTGGTTGATATATCAACATTTTTGTGTCATCAAGACCTAAGCCTTTACTTGGTTTTAGAGAAATAATTACTGACAGTAACATCCATTCTAAAGGGAGCAAACAATTAATTTTAATGTAATGCAGTTAAGCTTAATAGTACAATATCTTTAAGCAACAAATTCACCAAACTCATTTAATTAGATTACAGACTTGAATATTTCATTCAAGCAGTTTTGCAGATGTGTAGAGAATGACATCTAGAGAACAGATGTTACGTTGTGAGATAGGATGACATTCCATGACAACAAAAATAATAAATCCATTCTCTAACTCCATTCTCAGCTCAGTGCTTAATGCTTTTAGTAATACAAGTGGGGAGCGGGAATGATTTCCCATCCCATATTCTGCCAGAAAAGTAAGATCTTTATTGTCTGTTTTATAGGACATTTTGAATTTTAGAAGCCTAATGATTCATTAATGCACTGCTTACTGCAGCTGTACTGTGTTAAAACAAAGATGTTTTTAATGCAAGTTTTCTTGTTTTGTATCACCACTGTTGTGCATCTTGGAGTTTGTGGATAGAAGTTGGGGAGTGTGGAGGGGCAAATGCCCAGGATAGAATTTCAGTTTAGAAGAAAAAATGTCCATAAAACACCCAAGCACACTCCCCCTGCAAAAAAGAAAAAAACATTTTTTTTATGAATTGTGGCTCCTGAAAACTGTTAGGAAGTATTTTTTTTTTGTGTGTGTGAATATGCCATCTGGTTGTTTCCATTTCTGGAGTATAAGAAAGTATGATATGTGTTTCCCTTTCACTTATTAAAGCTTACATTACTTTGTTTATGTCATGACATAAATTTTATTTTGTGTTTAGCTATGTTCCACATTACATGCAACAGAATCTCACCAGAGGCATTATCTATATTACAATGCTATCACATGTCTAATCATATAACATAAGGACTATCTAAAATGAAAATACCAGCTTTTGCCAAATATAACATGGTTCATATTGTTTCCTCAGCCCAACACCTCATAAATGCATTTCCTAGATTAGCATTAGAGCAAGGACATAATTGATCAGGGCTATTTTCATAAACATTGAGATTTTTCATTTTTTATCTTGTAGTGCTGCACCCATACAGTTGTATGCAGTAGTCAGGGGCATGGGGGATAGTTTACTGTTTAATGGGTGCAAGAGGGCATACCCCTTGGAAAAATATGTTTAAGGTCAAAGTAGCTTCAATGTGTGAATTAGTCATTAATTTTGACTTTGGAGTTTGTTGTTGGTGGGTTATGCACTGACATTTCTTAGGTAACCAATAAAAAACAGATGTGCTTAAGGAAAGAATTACAAAATCTCCAAAGTGAAAAAAAAAACAGTAGATGCCCTTGGAATATAACAATTGCCATTTGCTGTTAGCTGAATTATTGACTAGTATGTTTCCTAATAGTTGCAGAAACCCTTAATACTGCATTCTGTCTTGGTGAATGGACACTGTTCATGGACAAATCCTGATTTTTAAACAATCGAGTTCTATTCTGTTTTTTTAAAGACGACCTTTCCTATGAAAAATTACTGATATAGATGGTATATAGTATGCAGAGCCTAACATAACCATGCATCTCTCTCTCTAAGTAGAATTGGCCATGGCTGAAAAATATGTAAATGGTTAGTAAAAGGTTGGACTATAAAGTTTATGTTCCTTTGTACTGCAAACAGTTTGATAGTTATTATCTAGTTAGAATATTCGTTAGTTCTTATAGGTAAATTATGTTTTACTCTAAAACTAGTTATCTACAAACTTTAACATTTGTTAGCTATACCTTTTTAGCACTGGTAATTTTCATTTTGAGTTAAAGACCATCCAATTTAGTGTAAGCTTCATGTTATATGCTTAAGATACACAAACTTTGCATGTGTGTGTGTGTGTGTGTGTATGTGTGTGTGTGTGTGTGTGTGTGTGTGTGTGTGTGTGTGTGTGTGTGTGTGTGTGTGTTTAAAAAGTATATGTTTAGTTTAAAACAATAAAAGACATTATATTTTATCATTCTGATGGTAGGATTCAATACGTGTTATAGGTGGGACTCGCAGGTTCATGCTGTCATAGGACTGATTCTCACGAATGCAACTGACTGGCCTGCAAGAAGCATAAATATCATAACCTCATTTTGTTATTTTTTACTTTTCATGTATGTACCAAAATTAATTTTGAATCAAGTTGACAACAGATTTCCAAATGTAAGAAACTGCGCTCTATCTTTGTATTCTTTTTTACAGAACCACATAGCAGCTTTTATTTATTTATTTATTTATTTATTTAAGACTTTAGAGTGCAATCATGGTGCAGCATGCACTACATTGCTTTTATTGATTTTGAAGGTGAAGTCAGTACTATTGCATAACGTATATTTACTTTATAGGCCATCTTCATAAATGTTGGTATTTTGTATTGCTTGAATGTCATATATGGTTACAAAGCACTGAAAAGTATTTATGTCTGAGAATGATTTGATAGAACATATGAAATGTACTAGACTAGTTGAGTATGCAGTGATTTAATGTTGTTGATTTACTTTTTGATTTGTAGCTAGCTCAAAACATTTGGAAAGATACTCCCAACAAATGTTTCTAGTGATACAGCTTTAATTTGCACTTCTTTTAACATTTGAAATGTTCTGCTGTTTAAACATTGTTATATATGTAACAATAAGGATGCCTACCATTGTGTCTGTAACACCTTGACATATGTTTCAACTTATGGTGATATCTATTTTAAATTTAATTAATCATGTAATTCCACCATCTTATTTACTTGTACATTTAAGTCAGATTGGTACAATCTCATGAATTCAGAAATTGCAAATACCTTAGAACTTAATTACAGTATCCTGAGAGGACATGTTTATGTCACTGAGGACAATATCCCAGTCTGTTTTTTACTTATGACATCTGTCTCATTATACTGTCCATTTTTTATAGTCACACATCAAGTTTTATGTTAAACTGAGATTACAGTGTAGTACAGATTTGGAACTGTTCCCCCCAGTCTCTGCTGAATATAGTCTCTTACCCAGATGGACATTCCTGGTAATTAAATGTCAATCAATCAATCAATAAATAAAAAAAATGCAGATGGTGTTAACAGGTATTTGTGCTAATTGCAGGGGATATTGAAATGGGTGAGGAACTGATGTGGGTGAGGAGTGGATTGATATCTTAGAGATTACATCTCCTAGACTGATTTTGTGCTTCCTTTTCCAAATCATTCTTATTAACAAAAGCAAATGATATTCAGGCATATTCATTTGATGTTGACTAGTTAATACATGAGTAGTTAAAGTTTTATATACAGATAGAATTTTTAGTAATTGCAATACCACCCATGACTTCTGAATTGCAAGACTAAAATACAATAAAATAATAACTATAGGATATTTATTTGAGTAAGCACTTTTGTCTCACATTTGGAGATATCATCTGACCTATTTCAAACACTTATTCAAAAATGTACTCTACAGATCGTGTAAAAAAGTCATGTGATATAATAAAGAGTGACATATGACAGAAAATATATAAATGCAAATTAATCCTGTCACCCAAATGATAATAATAATAATAATAATAATAATAATAATAATAATAATAATAATAATAATGGCAATAGCAGCAATACTAATTTAAAATATGATAATATATAAATAATATAAGAGCACTTACAATGCAACTTCACAGAGATTAATATGTTCACTTTTCAAACCTGCCTCAAATTTAATATGATCATTTAAGCATGGGTAAACTCAAGCATTCAGCTGCATTTGCTAATTATATTCTCTGCAATCTAGTTAACTAATTTAATCTACTTTTATAATAATTATCTTCATCTAAACATAAATAAAACCTTGCAAAATTTGTATTATTCAACTATTTGAAAAGACCATGTTCCATCATTAACTGCAGTTGCATGAGTGTGCTATTATACTATTTTCTGTAAGTGTGCTTGTTTCTCTTAACATAAAAAAAAATACATTACAGCATGTGCATCCTCCACTATAACATAAATTATAATCAAAACATCTTGGTGCTTCAAAGGACCTGATAGTACTGTCCTAATAAAAAGAGGGGGCACTTTCCATATGTCTACATCGCTGGTAAGAACTACAGACAAAGGAACCCTTCATTCTGTTGCAAAAAAGAAACAAATGGACAACTTGTTAATAGCAATATAATATTAGTTCACAGAAAGCTCCCAGACACATTAAATATCCTTCATCTCAACCAATTAAACTGCACGACTCCATGGAACCCTTTAAAGCATAGTTGGCAGGTGCATGTTACAACCATGTCTTTTAACTTTACCAGTTTTGAGGTCAGAACATATTGTGCAGGTATTCAAGTGCAGCAAAAGATGAAGGAGCTGTGAGCTGGATTGTTGCAAACATGTTATTTGTTACATGGACTATTTAAAGACAGCTTTTGTTTTATTAAACACAACTCCAAAAGTCATAAATTCTGTTTTTTCACAATGTTAAAGTGCCAGACTGGCAAACTGCAAGTGGAGGGAGGTGAAGTTGTGTGAGTGGTACTTATAAGAGTTGGAAATACATGTTTGTTTTAAATATGATAATCTGTTCTAGTCTGCAAGAAATATTAATGGAAAAGTGTTTTTTTTTCAGCTATTGTACTGATGACCTATGTTGGTCGCCAGTGAAATACCAAGCAATACATGTTTGAGTGACATGGAATGCCTACCCTATTAAAGAGATTGTACTTGCTTGTATTTGATTTACTTTTTTCTCCCACAATGTGTTGCTTGACTAAGCGTGATGACATTTGAACTGATTTCTTATTACAACTTTTTGGTTTTGAGTTCAGACTTGATAGTTTACAACTCATTCCAACATTTGTAGTTAAATGCTAGTATCACAGAGACTAAATTATGCTGCAGTGATTTACATTTTCTGGTCTTGAACATATAATTCTCAATTTGTAGTGATTGTACAATACATGAAAATTTCTGGCCTTTTCTTCCTTTTGAATTTACATATATATATATATATATATATATATATATATATATATATATATATATATATATCTGTGTGTGTGTGTGTGTGTGTGTGTGTGTGTGTGTATAGGTTTACCTTCATTTCATGGGAAATAAGTTGTACGATGCAGCAAAGTGAGAAAATACAACCTCAAGAGTTCAGAAATGTCAACGGCCACTGTTGCAAAGTCAAATGAGCGAATGCACATTGGCATTCGCTCATTTGAATTCAGCATTCCAGATGCAGATCGCACTATAGCAGGGATAGGGAAATTAACACGTTCCCTTACTGTAGTGTGGTCTCAGAGTTTGCATATCAAAGTAGCGGGTGTGTGAAGGGCACAGCCCCCCACTTGGACGGTGCAGGGGGGCTTGCCCCCTGCATAATGTTGTTTGGAGACATTCAGAAATGTCTCCTAACATTTACTGCTGTGCTGCAACTCGAAAATGGTCGAATCTGGTTTTCCAGATTACCATTTTTGACATTTTATTTTGGGGTCATGTTGAGTTTTGTGATTTAAAGTCGCACAATAGTGCGATTGTACAGCTGTCTTTCAACAAAATGAAGGTATACCTGTATATATATATATATATATATATATATATATATATATATATATATATATATATATATATATATATATATATATATATATATGTATATGTGTGTGTGTGTGTGTGTGTGCGTGTGTGTGTGTGTGTGTGTGTGTGTGTGTGTGTGTGTGTGTGTGTGTGTGTGTGTGTGTGTGTGTGTGTGTAAAACCTGTCTGTTTTTAGTATAGATTATTGATTTGTTAATTGCAGGTGCCATTTGTACCACTGATTCAAGAAAATTATAGACTAGTTGAGTATACAGTGTTGATTTACTTTTTGATTTGTAGCTTGTACAAAACATTTGGACCGATACTTACAATAAATGTTTCTGGTAATGCAACTTTAATCTGGAGTCTTTTTAACATTTGAAATGTCCTACTATTTAAATATTTTTAATCTTATTATTTTGACTTTATTGCTTTAGCTTTTGAAATACCTTTTTTATGTATAAAAAAAGTCTTGTTCCACCCAACCACAACAATACTTTCTTCACAATAAAACACACTGATACAGCAGCCATATAAAAATTGTTGTAAGCAGTATTTTATAAAGTTTCCTCCACAAATGCTTTTCTGTCAAAGTATTGTGGAAGGAATGATTAGACATCCAGACAATTGGAAAAAGTCCAAGATTGTCCTAATTCATAAGGGCAGATATGTAAAAAGACAAGAACATAGCATATTGGTTATCATTCTTGAAAAAAATCATTTATTTATACTATTAGGAAGTGGTGAGCACACAAGCTAGGTACATTAGTAACCCCACCCCCATCAATACACCCTATTCTCCTGTCAGATCTAACCTACTACTATCATTCATTATCGCCCTAAGCAGCTCCCTTTTGACTTCTAACCCTCTGCTTCCTTTTGCTCTATCCCTCTCAGACCAGAATTAATACCCCATTTCAGACAACTTCTCGTAGCTGTCCCTTACAGCTGTTTTAAAAAGCAACTAGGAATTCTGTGCTGCTAACAAGTTATGTACTATTACTGACCTGTCATAGTCCATTTTACAGATTTTTTTTTTAATTTTTTTTTTTTGGCCATTCTGTGGCTAGGTGCTGCCTGCTCCATTTCACCCTCGCTCCACTCAGGCTCACTCTGCTTTCCTATTCTACCCCCATTCCCACCCACCACCACATCAATTACAAATATACCTTCAATAAGCTTCTCCCTTTTCTGTCTATCCCCAATCAAAACCCAGACACCTACACCAGTATCCTACCATTAACCCCACCATAATTATCTTCCTTGTTAACATCTTGCCTTCCGTGAATCTTACTCATTCTTCTTCTTTGCTAGAGTACCACAACCATTTCCTAACATGTAGTTATGTCAAAACCTTGTATTACCTTAATCTCCCTTACTTCCATTCTACTTTTCCCATCCCACACTACCTCCCTACTTATTGTGTTCCACTCCCCAACTTCAACATTTTCCACATCATTCATTGCATCCCACACTAGTACCAATAGTTTCTGTAACATCTCACCCTCTTTATTCAACTTCCATACTTGGCAACTTACAAAGATTAGATCCATTCTCATCATAATCAAACTAAAATTAATTTGCATCTCCCACCATAGGTCTCTCTTCATTGCTCAACATCCCTCCATAATTACATGTCACTACCAGGCCCTCCTTCTCTGTGGTGACATTCACCCCAACCTTGGACCTAACAACCATTCTGCCCAAAACCTTTCTTCTAGTGACAAGAACCTCTGCTTCACTACAATTAATGTACATAGCATCTGTAACAGAACCACTGAATTCCATTCCTGGCTCTCTCACTACTCCCCAGATATTGTAGCACTCACACAGATATGGCTAAAACCACATATTGCAAACACCAAAATAATTCCTCCAGGATATAATATACATAGAAATGGCCAGCTACATAAAAAAGTTGGAGGTGTCGCATTAATCGACTGTGGCACTTCAGCTGTTACACCATATAATAAACCTAAACCAACATTTGGAAATATGGAATTATTACTAGTTAACCTTCACATCAACAGAAAACAATTATATACTGCTGTAATCTATATTCACCCAGGTCAAAACATACTTACTCTGGACGATCTACTATCCTGGACCACCCTTAGTATATTAAATGAAACTATCATTCTTGGTGACACAAATATAAACTGACAAACTCTCATCTTTGATTCCCCAGTAAATAGCATTAACTTACACAGGTTTACTCAACTCATCTCTAACCCCACTTATAAGATGAAAAAAACAAACAGAATCAACCCTGGACTGGATACTCGTCTCACACCCTCAAACATTCACCAAGGCAGGGACCCTACTGAATACCTTTAGTGACCATCTTCCTGCCTATACCCATAGAAACCAACCTCAAATAGGCAAACTGAATACTCTAAGAACAACTAGGAATCTTCCCCATTTCAATGAACAACTATTCTTAGAGACTCTAAAAACCTACAACTGGTCCCCTACCAAATGTATACCACTGGATAAAGCGGTCAACTACTTCAATAAAGTCTTTTCAGATATTCTAGACATTCTTGCCCTCACAAGTACCACAAGAGTAAAGCCTAACCATGTCCCATGGCTAACTAAACAAACTAAACAGTTACTTACCTCCAGGGATAAAGCCTGGAGGGACATAGACCCCCAAAACTTGAACTCAGATACAAACAACTCCATAATAATGCCAAAAGCAAGTCATCAATGATAAAAAAATCTATTTCTCTACTAAATTCATTACCCAACAAAAAAAACCCAAAATGTTCTGTAACTCTGTTTTCTCCCTCTTAAATCCTGGTACTCAACACAACCCCTCCCCATCTCCTGACAAAGACCCTCAAGAAATTGCCCAAGCCTTCAATTCTCATTTTATTGATACTCTCCAAAAACTTGTTAATGATTTCTCTCTACAAACTAATAAAAGTATAACTGGTAACCTAAACAACAATACACCCTGTAACCACTCCCCACATCAATTGCAATTCCAACAAAAACACATCCACTCCTCTATTTACATTACAACCAATACCCACCTCTCTAGTTCATAAACTGTTCTCCTCTTCCAATTAGCATTCTTATTAACTGATCGATCTTTGAATGATATGTACCACAAATATGGAAAAACTCAATTATTACTCCCCTTCACAAAGGTGGTAACACCAGTGATTTATCTAACTACCAGCCCATCTCCATACTTTCACCTCTATCTAAAATTTTAGAAAAGTGTATTCATTCTCAATTGCTAGAACATCTCACAGACAATAGCCTACTTGCACCCACCCAACATGGTTTTCGGTCAGCACACAGCAGAACAATAGCCTTACCATTTACCAACACTGTATACAAAGCTCCTGATGCAGGCCTACTAACATCAGTGATCCTACCAGACCTATCAAAAGCTTTTGATACAGTGTTCCACCTGAAACTATGTTTACAATCACATGATTAAATCATCTTAAATGTTTTGGCCACTATACACTACAAATATTTTTACTAACTTAATACAGTTGCAATTTACACTATCTGTCTTCATATTCAGTCTCTCTTACTTTCTTAATTTATGTGACTGAATAAACAGAATTGATTAAACAATATTCTTACTTATGAGAATATACAAACAGAATTACTAAACATTTAGCACACTGGGTTTATTTTATTGTATTGTATTGTATTGTACACCTCTATAAAATGTATTTGTCTTTGTATATCTACTGCAATTTGTATTATGTTAAAACTTTCTTGACTTTCAAACTTAAGCTGATGTTATGTAAAAATTTCTGTTGACTATATGGAGCTTTTCTCCAAAGGCCTCCACTGAAAATGGGTTGTTGGGTCCAGATGGACTTTTCCAGTCAACATATGTCAATACATAAAATAAATAAATTGATAACATTAGACAGATCTGACTGTATCAACATATTATATATATATACATATATATCTATACATATATATCTATCTGTGCATGCTGCAGGAATTACCCCAGAGAGGGCTACACCAAAAGTAAGTGTTTTTTGCAGATGGGCAGGCACCCATATACAACCCATGTAGGAGATGCACACCCCATACCCTCTGCTAATTATATATACACTAACTCTCAGATTGCACAGTTGATGGGGAAAGGGAATATGTCCCTACATGGGGATTGTCCACCTTGCACATTTTTTGACCATCTGTTTCAGTCAACAAAATGGTGCCAGCCAAACAGATGTTAACTTTCTGATCATTCACTGATATACGATTTTTAACATACCATCTGAAACACAAAATCACTTTAAATCAGCATTTAAGTCTCACAGTGCCATGTTCTAATTCTGAAACTCAACATGGTTTCAAAGCAGCACACAAGACTCACACTGCCCCGGATTCTCAAAAGCTTGCACGGAGTGCAAGATTAGTGCAGTAGCTCACGCAGGCAATATGTCTGCCATGCGATCCAGCAACAGCCAGCAGGGGTGTGCACGAGAGCTCCAGCAGTAATCTTGCACGGACCAAGCCCTGGTATGCAAATAACCTAAGTTGTGGGAGAAATACATGCAAATGAGGTGATTTTGCAATCCAGGAAGCTTGCAATAGTCCATGCAAGACCAGTGCAATCTGCAGAAATGTACTCTGTTATTAACCGAGTACATTTCTGCAAATTCCAAAACGGAGCTATGACAGCTCCAGATAAAGGCTGCATATCATGTAGTAAGCATGCTGATGGCCAAGTATAAGGCCATTGGCATTGCAAACTGTTTAAAAAAATATAAACTTTTATTTTTTTTTTCGCTGATCTCAGCTGTTTAAACATAGGGCAGCAGTGTGCAAACGGGATTGGGGGGAAATAATAAAATAAATCTAAAATAAGCATTTTAACTAAAATCAGTATTCTGCCATGCAAGTCAATGGCAGGCAGAAGACAACCTGGCCAGTGAGTAATGGTTGCTAAGGGGGGAGGCTCAGTGTGAGACATGTAACTATGCATTAGCAGGGAATCCAATGTAAATGAGGGGAAGGATAGTGAATCCCAGTTTTCCCCTGGGTGTGAGGCAGGTCTCAAGAGTGTAAGAGTATGAATAGCTGGGTGCAAGACTAGGATATAGGTGACATCACGGGAGAGTGTCAGGCATACTGCAAGCAGATTGGAGCCCTGTGGCCTGGGATTGCTCCTAGGGGGGTGTGTCTAAACCTGCCTAGCACTCTTTACAACGTTCAAGCGGGTGTGCACACCGTGCACTGGGTTTTACAGGAAGAAAAAGAAAGTTAAACCAGGAAATAGCAGCAGTGTGCACATTTGAGCACTCTGTTTGCGTGGCGCAGCCCCAGGCTTAAACAGGAAGGCAATGGAAAGGTAATCAAGGAGAACTAGCTTAGCTGACAGGTGAAATGTATCAGAATCAGCCAATTACACAGGCAGCAGACCTGCCCAGCTCAGCACACCACTATAAACTATGCAAACACCTTTCCCCCTTGTTTTTTCCCAAAAACTGTGCACCACTGGTATATATGAATGAAGAAATTTTACAAAACGAAAGCAAGAGAAAAAATGTTAGGGGCTGCTTTTGCTATCATAAACCAGCATGTGCAAGAGGCTGAGGGTGGTGAGGATGTGAATGCTGCTGAGCAACCCACAGTGAGGAGATGGAGAAGAGTGTACAGACCCAGGGTAACCTGCCAAGGGGTACATTAGCTGGAGATAGTGGAGCGCTATAGGGTGGACAGGGACCTCCTACAGCAAATTATTGAGCTGCACCGGGCCACGCATGACACACAGAACTAACAGAGGGGAACTCATCCCAGTGGATACCAAGGTATGTGTAGGCCTAAGAATACTAGCTACAGGTACCTTCCAAAGGCCAACTGGGGATATGATGGAGATTTCACAGGCATCAGCATCCAGGGTACTCCACCAGTTCCTAGATGCCATGTCAGCACATGTTGGTGAGCATGTATATTTCCCCATCACCCATGAGGCATTGGCCAGCAATATGCATCTCTTCCACCAAATAGCAGAATACCCTGAGGTAGTGGGTGCAATAGACTGCATGCACATATGCATCAAAGCACCACCTGGTGAGCGGGGTAGGATCTACACCAACCACAAGGGCTTCCCTTCCATCAACTGCCAGGTCATGTGCAATGCCCAGGGCATAATAATGAATGTGTGTGTGCTGGCTGCCCTGGAAGCAATAATTATTCCCACATCTGGCATCAGATGCAGCTGTACCAGAGATTTGCCAATGGGGACATCCCACACGGTCACCTAGTGGGGGATGCTGGATACGCACTGGAGCCATGGCTGATGACACCCATCAGAAGTGCACACACACCAGAACAAGAACTCCATAATGAGACGCACGCACAAACAAGAATCATAATAGAGCATGTGTCTGGGATGCTCAAGGCATGGTTCCAGTGCCTGGACACATCCGGTGGAGCCTTGCAGTAATCTCACCAACTACATGTACCCACACTGTCCTTGTATGTGCCATGCTACACAATATGATCCTGCAGAAACAGCCGCAGCAGAAACAGCATGGGTCAGGGCCACACAGCCCCCCAGCATTTCCAAGGCCTGCACAGGCACAGAGTGACTTGGAGTAGGAACAACCTAAGCCTGCCCCAGTAGGCAGAAGGAGGTGTGTCCAGTATGCCCTGGCCTTGGTAAAGAGGCAACGCATAGCACATGCACTGACACAGTAGGGATCCAAGGAATAACACCTCTCTCTGACTCGCACATACAGTAAAAGGGATGCCAAACATGACACTACCTGTGCTCAACCATGCATAGGGAGTGTACTATGTGCATCCAACATAGGCAGCCCTGCAGCACCACCCTCACTACTGGGACATCCACAAGGTAAGTGACTCACACTTGCCAGTCGGGGGGGGGGTCACATACCCAACAACAGTTACAGCCAGCAGGACAGGTGTAGACAAACACAAACAAATTTGACACCATGTGTGTGGGTGAGGGGTGTACTCTGGGGAGCTGGCCGAGGTGATGTAGTGTGTGTAGGTATGGGGTTGCCCTAGGTGTGTTTGCATAGTGTGTGGGTATGTATGCATGCATACAGTTCTGCCATGTGGCTGCCCTACACAGGTGTTTACGGACAGCTGCAGACCATACCTGGGAGGGTGTGAAGTTCACTGCTTCCAGCCATGGACACGAGGACTGTGCCTGCCAGGAGTTCTGCGGGCTTGTCCAGGTACAGGCCTCGATGTGCTAATCTCACCTGCTAATGACATTTATCCACTGGTACCAGATCCCTCCTGGGACTGGCCAGGACCATGTGAACGTGGCCTGCTGTGGTGTGGTGTGGACAGCTCACCCCCTGCAGTGCTGGGGTTGCTACTGCCCCTACGGGAGTCCCTTAGTTTCCTGGCACATCCATGTTGACTACCAGATGTTGGCATTGCTGCCCTATGTCCAGACGGACATCGCCACACTCCCACCACACATTCAAGCACAGACAGACCATGGTTGATAAGAGCCATCATCTCACCAGACCGTCTATCCATGAACTCAGTTAATCCACGGATGGCACCAGCCAGTTCACGGGCATTGTCTTTTGAAGATGTGAGAGTAGCCCTTTGCAGCTACAGGCCCTGTCTGTGGTAAAATTCTATACGTGCCTGTGCCACCATGACAGCCTGAAACATGCTTCTGCTGGAAGCAGCTATGTCACCTCTGCATGATGTCCAGCGGCCCCCTACCATGAGCACCCTGGGACATCTGCCTGTGTGGTGGCCTGCCAGACATCTGGCTATGCCTGCTGCGACCGGACACAGTAGGCATGGTTACCACGCTTTCCTGTGCACTTCCCCTGAATGCCAGCTGTCCCTCCACAATGGCCACTGGTGATGGGGTGCGTATATGCACTGAAACTGTGTGCAGGGGTGGGTGGCTAAAAGGGGGATGTCAAATGTTGGCAGCGTCAGCCCCTGACAATCCCAACTGTGCCTCAACATTATTATCATCATCATCATCAGCATCGGTGTCTGTATGGACACCTACATCAGACTGCATGCAAGAGGGACCCTGACCCACCTCGCCACCTGTGGGGGAAAACAATAAATACACTTTAAAACCTGTACAGCATTGCCTAACAGTATACACACACACACACACACACACACACACACACACACACACACACACACACACACACACACACATACACACACACACGCATACACACACAAACACCTCCGTAATACCTACCTGTCCATGGCTTTACAGACAGTCCCACGTATCTGTCCATGTGTTACCCCATCATGCATCACATGTTAACATACACACATTGATACCATGCATTAACATCACAGTCCTCTAAATGCCCACACAAAGTGGCCACAACACAATGTCTTTTGCTACTTTACCTGCCTGACCTCTGTGTAGTGGATTTACATGGCCTCACTGCTGTCATTTGGTATGCACTCTCTGTATGCCCAGGAATGATGTGCATGGTCCCTATATGTGTGGGCTACTATGTTGTATTCATAATATCTCCCACTGGTGTGTCATGTGTATGTAATGCTCAGTACATGCCAGATATGCTGCTCCATCAGCCCATCATGTGACAACTGTAATATCTAGATACATTCCCTGGTGTTGACTAGTACTTCCCCAATGCATCTGTAGAGCTGAATATGTGAGTTTTAGGTGACCTCTCTGCTGACTGCGATATTATGTGTGCACCTGGAGTCTACCTTCCCTCTGGATGCCTGTTCCATGCTACAGACCATATTATACTATTTGCTGTCCTGTGATTATACACATGCCAGGTATTTCTGGTATGTAGTGTGGCAGTACATGCCCATGTACTGCATGATCCCAAATGGAGCTACAGCCATATGAACACCCCACAATCACACATGTGCATACATGGCCACACATACAAACACACACATGCACACACGCATCCTACATGCATCTACCCCCCCCCCCAACTTCACCAGAGTGACCCTGCAGGCAAACTAACTAACCACCAGGATGCAAACACACACACACACACACACACACACACACACACACACACACACACACACACACACACACACACACATACACGTGAGGCTGCACAATGATAGTACACACAGTCTTCCTATTACCCATCTGCCAACATGCAGAACATATGGTAAAGAACAGCATGCAATTCAGCTATAGTCAATCCATGCTAGCAACAGTATACATATGTGTGATGCATGTGCTGTGTCACTAGGTGATGCCCCTTCCCCTGCATACCACTGCACCCATGAACACAGTATTGCTGTGCACCTGTTCTGCACCCTGCCATGTACTGTGCACCACAACTCACAGGTGTATGACCCATTGCGGAATGTGTAGTACTGTGTCAGTTATGTCAGCTTTACTTCTCACAATCCCTATATTTTTCAGCAACACATACCTGGGATGATATGTGGACAGTTGTCACTGGTGAATGCCTGATGTTTGATTTACAGCTTTCAATATCAACAGACCATGTATGACCACTGCAATACTCTTACACTGACAACCATCAGAGCATACTGTGGCAAAGGGGGGTGTACACAGCTTTATTGATTTTACACACACATCCTTGCTTTGCCATGGGACCACATCACTGCATATCTTAGCAGTACATGAGCCCGGTATGTGACATATGTCCTGTACTTTCACATGCAGTGTCTACAGATTGTGTTAAGTGTGTGGCTGCTGACCACAATGCATACATACCTTGTGGGCATATGTGTGCACATCCTTATCATGACGGTTTATCACACCGCTTGTTGTGTGTACTGCAGCAGTCACTGCTCCTGGCAGGGGTATACCAGCATGGGCCATCTGCATTTGCCAGTGTATGTTCAATCTGCCCTACACATGCCCCCCTATTCTGCATAATTGCAAGGTCCACTCATGTGCACATCCCATTGTGTTCACACACTGCTGTCACTGCTGCTGTGTGGGTAGGGTTATGGCTGCCACAGGTCCTGAATCTGACTATGTGCAGATAGAGCCATTCTTACCATCCTTAGGATCCCTGCTGCAGTATGCTGATGTGTCATGCTGAGACCCCCCCCTTTCAGCTTTTATGCAGATGCATGACAAGTATGCCCTACACATGTGTGTAACTTTGCAGTTTCCCTTACACTGAACACCACAAGTTGCAGCCTAGACCCAGCTGATAATGTGGACTACTGTAATGCCTTATGCCATAGTGTATCTCTGCAGCAGTTGCCATTGTCTTACAGGTATATACACTTGAGTTGCACTGTATGTGGGTGTTGTTCAGAACATGTCACTACTGTAGGCCATGTCGACCACCAGTATGTTAATCCCTGTGGACACATTCTGCAATGACAGGATGTTAGTTATCATGCAGGAGTCTGAGATACCCTTCCAATACCCCATCATGGTCACCCTTGTGAGACCGTGCATTTCACAGCAACAATACATGCACACGTACAGCATGCATTCAGTGTAGGTGTGTTAGATGTGTGCATGGAATATATGAACAGACAAAGCATTTCCTGTGGAAATAGTAGAAAAAAAAGTCACAGTAACCTCCAATAGTCCAGCGCACTTTCATCTTGTAACCCAAGACTTCTTCAGAACAAATTAAAATACATCAATGCCATACTTAAATAGTCCATGGTGAACAATTAAAGTTGATTGTCAATTAAGAGCCAAAATGTGAGGAAGTCCTTGTAAGGGCAAAAGTTAAAAATGTTAAAGTGTCAGTTTAGACTAAATTCTACCCATCCCCCTGGTATAAATGAGGCATGTAGTATCATGCCAGTATTGAAGTACAAGGCATTAAAGTTTTAGAAGACATTTTTTTATCAAAAAATATTTTTAAATAAGACATTTAATATATAAAATGTGAATCATAGTTTTGTAATATTGTATTATTGCACATTTAAATATTTGGAAGTGTTCTTATATATTTTTATGTCATTAACAAGATGGTTCTGAATTAATTTAAAAGCATATTTAACTTTTGCCCTTACAAGGACTTCCTTACATTTTGGCTATTAAAATTGACAATCAACTTTAATTGTTCACCAGGGACTATTTAAATATGGTATTGATGTATTTTAATTTATTCTGAAGAAGTCTTGGGTTATAAGACGAAAGCATGCTTGACTACTGGTTTGGATTATTGTAATAAATCAACTTTTTATCTACTTTGGAGGTTGCTGCGACAATGTTTTCCTACTATTTCCACAGGAATTGCTTTGTCTGTTCATTGGTTGAAGTTTGGCAAGTTCCTGCCTGTTTTTTTGTTTTTTGTGGTTATTTTTGGGTGTGTAGAATCAGTTTGGAGAAGTGTTTTGCTGTACTGTGTTAACACACCGGGTTTTCAGGTTCGTTCCTGAAACCACTTTGCATTTTGATGGCCGACTCTGTGGAAACCAGTCTACCTTCTCTTTTTTTTAGAAGGTAGAGAAAGTGGAGAAAATCAGAGACTGAATATCATTGGAAATTAAGCTGTGACCCTGACACAACTTATGAACGTTACTGCCACTCTATCAGGCAACGTTTCTGAACTGCAAACAGCGGTCGAGAGACTACAAGGCCCAGGAGGCTGTGTGGAAAGGATGGGAACCAACCAGGCTCCTTCTACAGACATGGGGTGTTCTGGGAATGAGGAAATGGCAATACGAGACCTAGGGGCATGAAAGAAGACAACGCAAGCTGTTAATAAACAGTTTAACACACAGGAATCTATTATGTGCAGCCAAATAAGGCAGGAAATCACTATTAACGAAAGGAGATCTACACTAAGGGACTGGTTCAATATGGAAATTTTTCCTACTAATACTACCTCACCAGGGACACGACCAAATGAAGGCAATATCAACAAGAGACTGATGGACTTGGAAAATAAACTGGTGAAGAAACGTAACCTTCAATGTGACAATGTGCTCTTAAATGAAAGCAGTAGAACAAGAGGGTACCTAAGGGACTGAGGGTCTACCATTTTCCTAATGAGTTAACGGAAGAAGACCCTGAGTTTTGTAAACTTATTGAAATGTTTGACAGGCATAGCACAGAACTTATAGAGTTCATCATAAGTATTAATAATAAAAAAAACAGATAGCTTATTTGATGAAGTAAAAAAAAATAATGAAACTATTGTGAATGATGTTTATTTTGATGATGTTTGCAATAAATATGATGCTGTTTTCCAAACAATAAAGGAACAAGTGAATGAAAATGTGAAAAGAAAGCACAAGAAACTCCACAAGGATTTTTGTGATTATAGGGACAAGATAGCCTACCCCCTTCCTAGATCATATTATAAGAATAAAAAAGAAGGGAAGTGTTTCACCCATCACACACCCACATTAATGACAGGTCAGATAACTACGAACAGGAATATCCAGTTTTAAGGAGATCTGAACGGTTATTGAACAAAAACAATGTACATAAGGGTAGGCATTTTTTAGAACATCAAGGGGGGAACAAGGGTCTGGGTCAAAAGGCTTCCCATCAAAAATGGAGGAAGAACAGTTATTACTGAATGACCAGGACAGCACAGAGGGAAGACATTATCTCCTCTTTTGATGGGGTATTACTGAGTTATAGGGGTTTCAATATACTCAACTGTGCTGGGTTAGGAATCGGTAAGAACCATTTTTCTCTGTTGAAGAAGGGTATAAAATTTGTGCCTAACAGGAAAGGAGACATTTCACAGATTATTACAGATTTTAAATTATTTACAAGGAACTTAAATTTATGGTATCTATTCAAAGGTACTTCTAGTTTACCACCACAGTTAAACTTTAAAAGGAAAATTGTTTTAACCCACCCTTACATCCTACAATATCTACATTTGATAAGGTTTGTACACAGGAGATTTATGAGTCCTACTATAATTTTAAATGTAGGCAACACAACCTGTCCTTTGAGGAGAACCAACTTTTAAAAGAACTAGGAAGGAATACTAACTTGAGGTTTATGAAATCTGATGGGGGGTATGGTGATTGTGGAGACGACAGATTATACTAATAAAATCTACAGTATGTTACAGGATGATGATAAATATGAGACATCTTCATTGAATGAGATTAATATTGCTCATAAAAAAATGCAATTATGTTTGGAAGATTCACTTTTACAAGGTATTATTAATGAAGAAGTTTTTGAATTCCTTAGTAGTGACCATCCTAGAATCCAAATTATGTTTATAGGTTCATAGGTTCATAGGTTTATACTAGGCTATCTGCCCTAAGGCATTTATAAGCCTAGCCCAAATTATTGTGGCTTACGCCACCCCTTATATGAAAAAATACTGTGCCCATTAGTTTGTTGTGCCTCTGTCCAGCAGTGACCCAGAGATGATTCCCGGGGTAAACCTACGATCTCCCATCCACAGGTCTAGATTTCTCTTGAACAGAGTCAGCGAGGTGCTCTGCCTCACATGGACCGGGATTTTATTCCACAGCATAGGGAGTCTCTGAGTGATAAATCTATCCCTCCAGCACGTCCTATTTATATCCGTGCTAAGGTTTAAGTCGCTTGCTCTAGTGGTTTTGGTGGATTTGGATTTTTTGAGGTGGAGCATGTCCATTAATTCCGGGTTGGACATGGCCTTGTATGTCAGGCACATGTCACCTCTGAGCAGGCGGTATGCGACTGAATAGAGCTGGAGTTTCTTCAATCTGGCAGCATATGACAGATTTTGGAGTCCCTTTATCCTTTTGGTGAGGAACTTTTGGGGTCTCTCCAATTGCTGCAGATGTCGGGTGAGATACATCCCGAATGGGGCATTGTACTCGATCATTGGTCTGATAAGTGAAGAGTACAGGGGAACAATGACCTCACTAGATCTGGATGTGAATCCTTCATGATCAGGTGGGCAATGTAGAAGGTCTTTCTAACCACTTTAGCAATGTGAGTGTCAAAGAAAGGCCACTGTCAGCCTGGGTCCCCAGGTCCCTGATGACCTCTTCTGTGCTTAGTGGATTGCCACCTATATGGTAGCTTGGGGTTACCTTGTTTTTCCCGAAGGGTATGACTATACATTTTTGGCGTTTAACTTCAGGCCATGGCTCTGGCACCAGCTATCTGTTTCCGTGAGTCCCTTCTGAAGGATATCAGTGTCCGATGCACTTTCCACTATGGCGCCCAGTTTGTAGTCATCTGCAAACTTTGTCAGCCAAAGTCCTCCCATGTTGGCCTGTACTTCTGAGAAGTAGATGCCAAACAATAGGGGCCAAGGACCGAGCCCTGTGGGACACCACTTGTGACCGGCTTGGAGTCTGACACAGCGCCAGCAACTCTAACCCTGTGGGTTCTGTCCTTAAGCCTGTTTGCAACCCATCTTGTGACATATGGGTTTACATTTAAGCTGGTAAGTTTTTCTACAATACCCGAGTGGGGTATTGTGTCGAAAGCCTTTGCAAGGTCAAGGTAGGCTGTATGGACTGCCTTTCCTCATCAATGGCCTTGGTGACTATTTCAAGAAGTCAACCAAGTTCAAAAGGCATGATCTTCCCTTGACAAAGCCAAACTGGGTCGGGTCCAATGTCTGCAAGTCCCCTATATCTTTGTTTATGAGCTCCATTATGATCCTCTCCATAGCTTTGCAGACTAGACTTGTTAAGCTTATGGGGCGGTAATTACCAGGGTCCATAGAGGCCACCTTTGTGGAGTGGGACCACAGTTGCCGTACGCCACTCCTTGGGCACGTATCCTGTGGTAAGGCTGAGATTAAACAGCTGCCTTATGTGCGGGTTTAATTCCTCATTTAGCTCGTGTAGCACACAGCCGGGGACACCATCCGGTCCCATTGATGCTGTGTTTTTAGCTTTAGAGAGAGCAGCTTTCACCTGCGCATTTGAGATGTCCGGGAGGCTACACTCGGCTGGGATAGTTATCTCTCCTTTAGGGGGGGGGGTTGAAGTTTGCACTGAACCTGTCTGCCAGTATGTTGGCAATGTCTGTGGGTTCAGTGATTTTTGTATCATTTTGGACTAATTCTGAGCATATCTGTGAGTTTCCACCCAGGTTCCTAACATAGCTGAAAAGGCCTTATGATTGTCCTTTGAATCCATGGCAATTTTTCTCTCAAAATTGGCCTTAGTTGATTTTATGAGTGCTCGTATTTTTTACTAATAATGATCAGGGGTGACTTCCCTTTTATGGATTTTGTTCTATCATGTAATAGCTTTCTCCTCTTATTGTAAAAGTTTGTTAATGGCTGGGGTCCACCAGACTGGACGTTTGCCCTTTGTGGAAAGAGTCTTGGTTTTATTTGGGATTGCCTGATCCATGCAGTCCTGGAGGTGTTCATAGAAGGCATTTGTAAGGGCTTCGCAGCTTGGGTTGTGGTTTCCTCTGACTCAGGGGCCTTGAAGGATACCACACCAGTCTTGAGTAGTGTGAAGTTTGCTTTAGAGAAGTTCTTCACTATGGTCTTTTGTTTGGGGTGGGGCGGGATGTGGATTTCCAGTGAGATTAGTTTATGATCAGATCTCACCAATGAGGGATATACTTCGGTGTGGAGCATTTTGTCCCCATGTTTGTGACAATGAGATCTAGTATATTTTCTCCTCTCATGGGAACAGTGACTAGCTGTTCCATGGCATTTGAATTTATGAACTCCAGGAACCGTTGGGCTAGAAAGTTAGGGCTTGAGTAATGTTCCCAGTCTATATTCGGGTAGTTGAAGTCACCCAATATGATGGTGTTTGGAGATACATTTATACCCTCCAGTGTCTTCAGGAAGGCTGTGTGGGGTTCCTGAGTTTGAGAGGGTGGCCTGTAGCATGCTACAATTTGTAGAGCAGTTTTACCTATTGTTAGTTGCACCTGGATGGTTTCCGAAGCTTCATGCATTGCCACCAACCTGGAGGTGTGAGTATCCTTTATGAATATGGATACACCCCCTCCTTTTGTGGAGTGGTCCGGGTTTTGGGGCGGAACGCATGATATGAGGTAAAACCTAATAGTGCCGGGTGCTCTCAGGAGCCTTGAACCAGGTTTCAGTTACAGCACAGACATCGATGTTCTCCATACTGAGAAGGGCCTCGAGTGCGTGCACTTTGAGATTTAGACTTCTGGCATTGAGCAGCATTACCCTCAATTTCTTCCCATTTTTGTTTTCTAGGGTGGTAGGTTTAGAATTTGAGCCTTGCCTAAAAAGGCACTATGGGGGTGGCAAGAGCCTTAGCCAATATCCGGAATCCCAGGGGTGACAGGTGCAAGCCATCCCTTGCAAAGCAGCATGGCTTGTCAAGCATGTCATCCCAGGCAGACAGACACTGGATCCCCTTTGAATGACACCAGACATTAAGCCAATTGTTAAAGCTGATCATCTTGTCTCTATATTGTGGCATCATTCTTGGTGAAGGAAGGATACTGCTCAGGGTTAGGGTCATACCTGCCTGGGCTACATAATCAGAGAGCTCCTCTATGTCTCTTTTCATGCAGTCCAGGGAGGTAAGTCTCAGGTCGTTCACACCAGCATGGACAATGACTGTGTCATATTTGTACTTGCTGTGGAGTGACCCGAGTGCTTGTGTTATGTGGCGGATTCTAGCGCCCGATAGGCAGCTTACTGTGACCCTCTCCTTGTTCAGCTTGGTGAGTGGGACGTCAGTGTGTCTGACTATGGAGTCACCTATGACAAGTATGTTTGGTGTTGTATTTGGCCTTAAGGGCTGTGACTGCTTTGCACACTGCTTTTGTGGTTTATGTGTTGCTTGTGGGGTGTCTTGAGGTAGCAGTTGTTTGGGTGTCTGCTTTGGAGGCCTCTGCTGTTTAGGTAAATTTTTACTCAGAGCCTCCAGTATGTCTTTGTGTGTTTATGTGTTTGATTCAGTGGAGTGGTAGCATTATGTGAGGCTGGTTTTGTGGTGTGTGTAGTTGCCTTCTCCTCCTGTCTGGTCTTGCCAGTCCTGAGTTGAGAGAGCTCAGCCTCCAGTTTGGCTAAATAGCTGCATCTCGCAAGTATTTGTGTTATGTGGGAGGAGGAGAGGGTTGTCTGTGTACATGAGGCAGTTATAACATTGCCTCAAGATTCCCAGATTCACCAGCTGGACCGGAGAGGAGATTGACAACTGACCTTTGGACATGCTAGAATAATATTGGGAAATCCTTAATTGAAAACAAGGGCCAGTGGGGAGTGAGGGTGTAGTGCTTTTAATTTTTAGTGCTGACTTATATAATTGCTTTAGTGAGCAAGTGCCAGGTAACTTGAGTGCAATGTGATACAAGTAACTAAATGCAAAAACGACAAACAGTAACTTTCTTTCAAGTGAAACAAGGAAATAAGTACAGTAAGCAATGCAGATATCACTAGTGATTCACAGAAGCGCTGAAGTTGCGTTAGGTGAATTAGCTTCCAGGGAAATAACAAGCAAACTAACAACAAGTATATAAACAAAGCTAGATTCAGTAGGCCTGGATCTAGTCTATGCTAGAGCAAACAAGGTGAACCAATTTCAGTAAGATACAGTTCAAATATTCAGGCACTATAAACCTTTAACCAGAAAATTCCCAGCTCAGAAGGGCAGAGTCCAGCCTCTTCTCCCACAAGAGTGCAGTCCACGAACCTTCTTAATGTAAAATAACTGGCCTGAAGCCCAAGTGCCTAAACCAGAACTAATACACTTGGACACTGGGCTCTCAATCAGCAGTTCCCAACTTAGAAGGATGAAAGCTACCTGTCCTGCCACCACAGTGCTTGCCACAAACCTTCCTAATGTAAAACAACTGGTCTGAAGCCCAAGTGCTTAATCCAAAAGACTTGAATGATAGCTACACTTTAATCAAGTTACAACCAAGCAGTAATAAATACCATTGAATACTTTAGAGAATGTCTGGATTAGTGCTCAAGTTACACAAACAAAGCTAGATCCAGCAGGCCCGAATCCAGTCTATGCCACAGCAAACAAGGCACCAACTTCAGTAAGAAACAGTTCAGATATGCATGCACTATAAGCCTTTAACCAGAAATTCCCAGCTCAGAAGGGCAGAGTCCAGCCTCTCCTCCCACAAGAGTGCAGACCACGAACCCTCTTAATGTAAAATAACTGGCTTGAAAGCCCAAGTGCTTAAACCAGAATTAATACACTTTTAGAATAACAGACACTGAGCCCTCAATCAGCAGTTCTCAACCTAGAAGGATGTAAGCTACCTGTTCTGCCACAACAGTGCAGACCACACTACCTCACCAGGGACACAACCAAATGAAGGCAATATCAACAAGAGACTGATGGACTTGGAAAATAAACTGGTGAAGAAACGTACTTCAATGTGTGACAATGTGCTCTTAAATGAAAGCAGTAGAACAAGAGGGTACCTAAGGGACTGAGGGTCTACCATTTTCCTAATGAGTTAACGGAAGAAGACCCTGAGTTTTGTAAACTTATTGAAATGTTTGACAGGCATAGCACATAACTTATAGAGTTCATCATAAGTATTAATAATAAAAAAACAGATAGCTTATTTGATGAAGTAAAAAAAAATAATGAAACTATTGTGAATGATGTTTATTTTGATGATGTTTGCAATAGATATGATGCTGTTTTCCAAACAATAAAGGAACAAGTGAATGAAAATGTGAAAAGAAAGCACAAGAAACTCCACAGGGATTTTTGTGATTATAGGGACAAGATAGCCTACCCCCTTCCTAGATCATATTATAAGAATAAAAAAGAAGGGAAGTGTTTCACCCATCACACACCCACATTAATGACAGGTCAGATAACTAACAGGAATATCCAGTTTTAAGGAGATCTGAACGGTTATTGAACAAAACAATGTACATAAGGGTAGGCATTTTTAGAACATCAAGGGAGAACAAGGGTGGGTCAAAAGGCTTCCCATCAAAAATGGAGGAAGAACAGTTATTACTGAATGACCAGGACAGCACAGAGGGAAGACATTATCTCCGCTTTTGATGGGGTATTACTGAGTTATAGGGTTTCAATATACTCAAAACTGTGCTGGTTAGGAATCGGTAAGAACCATTTTTCTCTGTTGAAGAAGGGTATAAAATTTGTGCCACTTAACAGGAAAGGAGACATTTCACAGATTATTACAGATTTTAAATTATTTACAAGGAAGTTAAATTTATGGTACCTATTCTTTGTACACAGGAGATTTATGAGTCCTACTAGAGGAGAACCAACTTTTAAAAGAACTAGGAAGGAATACTAACTTGAGGTTTATGAAACCTGATGGGGGGTATGGTGATTGTGGAGAAGACAGATTATACTAATAAAATCTACAGTATGTTACAGGATGATGATAAATATGAGACATCTTCATTGAATGAGATTAATATTGCTCATAAAAAAATGCAATTATGTTTGGAAGATTCACTTTTACAAGGTATTATTAATGAAGAAGTTTTTGAATTCCTTAGTACTGACCATCCTAGAATCCAAATTATGTTTGGGATACCGAAAACCCACAAAAATATCACCGACCCCCCCCCCCCATAGGTTAATCATTAGTTCTGAAAATAGTATGACTTATCCCTTGTGTATTTTTGTAGAAAGGGTAGTAAGGGACAATTTGAAGAACATCGATTACATCCTACCTGATTCTTGAGATTTTTTTAAGTAGGATTAAAAGTGACTATTATAATGGGAATAACACTTTTGCTACTATTGATGTCGTAGACTTGTTCACTTCAATTCCCCATTATGAAGGGTTGACTTTTTTCTACGAGGCCCTCTTGAACGTATGTGACTTAAGTAATAACCTTCTAAATTTCATTATGGTCCTCATGGACATTATTTTAAAAAATAATTTCTTCACATTTGAGGGTGAATTTTTTAAACAGACTAAAGGGCTGGCCATGGGTATTAGTTGTGACCCCCTTTTTCCAAACTTAGTAATGTACAAATGGGAAAAAGAACATATTTTTAATAGTAAATTCCCAGATCAATGGTGGACCTACCTCCGCTTCCTGGATGACATATTTATTTTGTGGAAGAAAGATGGGGAAATTATGAAATTTTTTGATTATATTAATGGAGTATGTAATTATTTTAAATTTACTAGTACTCTTAGTAAGGATTCCATTAATTATTTGGATGTAACTGTTGCTTTGGACAGGGACAAAAAAGGTTTAACATCCAGAGTATACAGGAAGCCAGCTTTCTCGAATGACTATTTGGAATATAACAGTAGTCACCTGGGTTACACAAAGAGAAATATTGTAAAAGGGCAGATGGTGAGGCTTGCCAGAATGTGTTCAAGTCAAGAGATTTGTAAGAGGGAAATGGCTACCTTGGTAACCGTCTTTATAGAAAGGGGCTACCCGAAACAAATGCTATACCCCATATGTGAGGAAGTTATGAATGAATGGGGGAAAAAGATTTAAACCTTTATTAGGAACAACAACTGAACCTATAGGGAACCCTGAGGTCCAGAACAGGGACAAAAATTACAGTCAAGCATTGGTTTTAACATTTGGTGAGCTGAGTAAGGAAATTAAACAGATAGTGAGAAGGAATTGGGTCTTGTTTAAAAGTACGGACAACCTTATGGATTTTATAGGTAAATAACCTATGTTTGTATTTAAAACTAATTATAATTTAAACATTTTATTGGAGCACCCTATTCATTCAAGTGGTCTGCCAAGAGGGACCAGGAACTGTAGATCATGTGCCTACTGTCCGTACATTTTGGGTGTTGAGTACATAGAAATAGGGTCCCCAGGAGGAAAGTTACACTGAAAAGGGGCTCTTGTGGATCTAAGGGGTTATTGTATGTGGCAGTTTGTCAGAAATGTCAACAGTTCTATGTAGGCAAAACTGAAAGGGCTCTCCGTAGGAGGATATATGAATATCTCTATGCTATTAGACATGAAAATGAGAACAATGTCCTAAATAGGCACTTGAAGGGGAACGTACTATGTAAAACTTTTCATTTTGGGATTTTAGAAATTGTAGGAAGTGACTTAAGGGAAGGGAATTGGAAGAACAGACTTGGGAGGGAAGAGTTGATGTGGCAGTTTAGACTAGATTCCACCCACCCCCCCTGGTATAAATGAGGCATGTAGTATCATGCCAGTATTGAAGTACAAGGCATTAAAGCTTTAGAAGATATTTTTTTATCAAAAAAGATTTTTAAATAAGACAATTAATATATAAAATATGATTCATAGTTTTGTGATATTGTATTATTGCACATTTAAATATTTGGAAGTGTTCTTATATATTTTTTATGTCATTAATAAGATGGTTCTGAATTAATTTCAAAGCATTTTTAACTTTTGTCCTTACAAGGACTTCCTTACATTTTGGCTCTTAATTGACAATCAACTTTAATTCTTCACCAGGGACTATTTAAGTATGGTATTGATGTATTTTAATTTGTTCTGAAGAAGTCTTGGGTTACAAGATGAAAGCGCACTTGACTACTGGTTTGGATTATTGTAATAAATCAACTTTTTATCTACTTTGGAGGTTGCTGTGACACTTTTTTCCTACTATTTCCACAGGAATTGCTTCGTCTGTTCATTGGTTGAAGTTTGGCAAGTTCCTGTTTTTTTTGTTCTGCATGGAATATACCATCACCATTATATGCCCGGTGTGTTGGCAAGCATCTACATAAAACATACTCACCAGCTACAGGCTGCTGCCTTGTTGTTTTCCCAGAGGGACCTACATAAGAGGGTGAGAGATGCAATGTCAGTGGCCACACCTGTGGCAGTGCTACAGGCTGGGTGCAGTATTACCATAAATCAATGGGACATTCCCACAATTGTACCACATCTGGACATCTATTTATCACTACAATGCAGAAACACAATATATCTATGACATGTCAGATATGCATGATCTACCTGTACCTATGCCGATGTTTTCACAACAGTGGTCTACTGATGTGCCCTGTATCCTTACCTGCATGCTCCTCAGCCAGTGTGTGGGTGACACCCATCTCCACGAAGGAGTCCAGTGGTTGTTGGCTGTCCTGATGGGCAGGTACCGCGAGGCTGGCCAGGATCTCCTCCACACGTGTCAGGGGGGATGGATGGCATGGCCCCTCCCTGTGGCAAGGTGATCCCCTGGATTGCAGCAGCACATCGACAGGCATTGCGAAGCAGGTCAGTACAATTACACCAGACCTGCTCATAACTGTGGTTGTGCAGTCCAGCATTATTGACCATGTGGACGAGATCATTCCACAGGGTGGTCCGCTCCTGCTGCTCATGTGCATGCCTGCCAAACAGCAGTGGATAGTACTGGATCATGTGTGCTATCAACACTTCATTCTCAGCATTGGAATAGGTGAGCAACCATGCATGTGCAATCTTGGCAGAAAGACATAAAGATGGAAATGGGTCTGAACAACTCATATGGCAAGGTTACCACAGTTCATAATACAAATCTCTGTCACCACCCCCCACCATATCAGCTTCAACAGATTGTACCCACAACTCATTAGGTATGGCTACAGCTTAACTACCGGTTGGACAGATATTGTATTGTACCACACCTTCTGCTATGTGATTGTAGCCATGTCCACTGTGTGGACACTATCATTGCTGTGCTGTTACAGACTATTCATCTGCATGCCATTGTCAGGGCCACTGTGGTTACATATATGCCAGTGGTATGGCTCCTCTGAGATTGCTGCACATCTGACAGGCTGTGTTATTGGGGATATCTATGCATGCTGTTGGGCACGTGTTGGGATTGTGTAGACTATTACTACCAACATATGTTCTATAACAGTGATACAATAACATGTATATGTTCTATTGGCCAGCAAATCCACTTCTCCAAACCCATCTGCCCATGATACCTGGCCACATCACATGTGTGTCCCAACCTGGGGCCTCCTGATGCACTGTTACATCAATACCTTCAGGTGGAGCCACCCAGGGGATGTTGCCCCCCCCCCAGGGCACACACAGACATGTTCCTGTCCCATGAGCTCAGGTCTAGGGTATGTTCCATACCAGGCTCCATAGACACATGAAGGATGTGCTACATCAATCTGAGGCACCCTGTACAACCCAGTACACATTCACAGGGCCAACATGCTCCTCCTGCTCATCCTCCACACCCTGGACCTTCAGGACGTGGACTGTTGTTGTGAGTAGCAGTGGGTGGGAGGCTTGTTTCCATTGCATCCTTATTGGGGCCCATGGGGCATCCACATCACAGACCACACACACCATCCACGGAGCTCACCCACCACATGTGTCACATACCACCCCTGTAGACTGTCCTCTATATCTACCAATCTTGACCACCACCACATGTGTACCTGCCATACATCCCCATATTCCCATTGCATACTTCACAGATGGGGGCAATATGGTGCCAACAGGGGACTAACATGTGACATACCCATCCATGGTGCATAACCTGCCAACTGTAGATATCTGTGTATATTGCTATGTGTGCTGCTGCCTCACACATAAAAAGCATCACTATGGTAGTAATATAGGGGACATGTCTTTACATACATATATGTTTGTGTATGTGTTTGTATATATGTAGACATGCATATAGGTATATATCTATGTATTTGTAAATATATGTGATGTATATATGTGCACATATATATGTCTGCACATGGGTATATGTATATTTCTGGACATAAATGCTGATATACATATATATCTTTATTAAATATGTGACATATGTGCACATATGCATACCTATATGTGGGGTACATTCAGACATCAGCTCCACAATCTTACAACACCTTACTGCACAGCTGCACTGTTCTGCCTTGCTACAACACAGACAGGTACCACATATGGACATGGCCTGACATTAGTGGGGTATATGTAGGACCCAATTGCAGGTAACCCTATTACACACCTATGGCATTCTGGCATGCTGCATTACAGATTCACCTGAGTATCCTGCCAGTGGTGGACCATGGCTCCCACATGTCCATTATAATGGCATTACTTCCACCACCAGCTATTGGCCACACAATATACATACTTCCCATTATACAACACACACTATGATGGCTTACATTTTGTCTGTCAGTACTGACCTGTTCAGTTAATGGCTGTGGCCCAATACCCACAGGGACAGACACTATTGTCCATAGCAGTTGTTCAGTTGAACATCATCACAACAACACCTGATGACACATATAACTCATTCCACATCATCTATCCCATTATGATGGACCAGGTACTACATTCTATTACCTGTATATATACTTCACATACCTGTTGTGGGAATGATGTCTCATTGAATGGCAGCTGGCTAAATGCCTGTGACTTCAGCTTTTAGTTTGAAGATGTCTCTCTCTCTCTCTCTCTCTCTCTCTCTCTCTCTCTCTCCCTCAAGAGAACTGGCACACACAGGCCAGCTACATATTTGTAGGAGGTTCCAGAACTAAAGACAAAGTGTAAGTACAGTTGTGTTATGCTTTGTACAGTACTAGTGTTACAGGGTGTGTGTGTGTACATACTAGTTTACCTTGGAATGCAGTCTGTCTGCATAGCTCACAACTGTGGGCCTATCCTCTTGGTGGCAGGAGGTGTGCCTATCAGGTTTTGTCTGTCCACCACACAGGTCCTGTGTCAGATATTTTATTGGCAGTGTGTGTGTTGAGTGTTATCAGTACATGGCTACATCCATTTTTGTTTTTATCTTCAATTCCCTGACTAAGGGTATGTTGCAGACTATCCTGTAACACTAGCAACTTGCTAAGTGTATGGCAACAGTTTTTCACATATGTGCCTGTGTTCCAGCCTCTGTCCTCCACCTACATACCAAGCATTGCACATATGACATGCCGTTGGGGTTACTGTCTAGTAGGCAGTGAGTATATCACACTGCGTTTGCTGCCAGCAGTCCACTGCTGTTGTATCCCCCACACATACGGTGGGGCTGGGGACATATATGTGTGGGCTTCACCTACACAATACATGTGTGCCCATATGCACTCTAGAGGCCAGTGTATGTAACAGTGGTATATGGCCCTGTATTATTGAGTCTAGGGGGGATGCACCATAAATAACCTAGGCAGTTACAAAATGTGGGGGTATCAGGGGTGAGCTGCCTTAAGGAATCTCGATGTACAGTACCATACACTTCACCTATATTTACATTACTTAAATAAATTGGGTTAATGCAGGCCTACTGCCTCCTGCCATACAGACAGTTCTATTTGTCAGTGTGCTTGTGATAGTGTCAGTTATGCTTTGTTATGTAACAGTTACATCCCATTTGGTCAACTGAAGTTTTTACCACCTAGTGATTTTGTACAGAGTGTAGATAGAGGCTGCTGAACTATACACCTGCATTACTTACTGTTGATTGTTTGGTATCCTGTGGCCCAGTCTGTCTTTACTATTGTACAATTTGAAGGGCTTGGCCTAGACAGCAACAGTTGTGAACATTTCCAGACTACTGTATTAGTATAACTGTTTCACAGTTGCATTACTCTGTTTATATGGCTGTCAGTGTCTGAACAGCTATATGACATGGCATATAGAACTGTAATAGTGCTCAAATAAAGGTTTTCCATTTCTGCAAAACTGTGTGTGGTGTTTTTCCTATGACCTCTCTGTGGGTATATGTTGCAGGCAATGACTGTCATTTGTATGGGTGGCCCATACAGTTTCCAGTTGTGAAGGTGTTAACTGTAGGCATAGTGGCTGTTCCATATTGTGTGCGCCTTCTACCTATGTATCTTACTGCACATATCTCTGCATGTGTATGTGTAGTCACATGTATATATATATATATATATATATATATATATATATATAGGTATATCTGTATCTGCATCTGCATATATGTGTCTGTGTTCTGTGTATATGTATTATGGCAATGTTGATATCCCCCACATTTTACATTTCCTATGGGAGCTAGACTGTACTGCATGATATGTTACTAATACCAGCCTGACATCATACAGGTGGGATGTAGTACTGTTAACATCTTATGCCCATGTCATGTCAGGTCCTGGTTATGGGATCTGCAACACTTGGTAGTGTATTGCAGGGTGGACGTGTTTGGCTGTGTGGGGTATACTGATTTGTACAAGACATATATTGTTTGGGGCCTCTCAACCCCATTAACGGTGCATATAGACATATATGTTTTAGTTAATCTACCATTGCTATCTACAGATGTATGGCCATATATACCTATATATATATATATATATATATATACATATATATATATATATATATATATATATATATATATATATATATATATATATATATATATATATATGTATCTGCTTGGCTATATATAACTATGTCCGTATATACCTACATAGATATATATCTGTGTACATATATGTAACTTGCTGTGTATATGTGGACATATAGGTGTAGATATATATATTTGTCGAGCTAGGCATTTGCATGTATATATGTTCATATATATTTATATATATGTATATATTTCTAAATATATATATTTATATATATATATATATATATATATATATATAGAGAGAGAGAGAGAGAGATACATATATAGATAGATATGTTGTATCTGTTTAGATATTATTATAATTACACTGACACATACATCTAAATGTTGGAATATATTCTCTGTACTGTTGCATGACTGGGCTGGATGATATGTTTGTGAAAACATCAGAGCTATGTGTATCTGGCATGACTTAGTGGTAAATCACTTTGTCTATGGTGTGCTGGGTCCAGGGTTTGAGCTTTGCATAGGCTGTTTATTTTGTTGCTGGGCAGAACACGGGCCGTTAAATACAGATTGATTAAGGCAGTTGTAAGTGGGTTTCTGAGGAGGTGAGCACTGTTAACTTCCGGTTACAGTGTCTTATACTCAGCTAGCTTCTTAATTGCTTAACCTGTGTAGGCATTGCTTACCCCCATGCAAATAGGCTTGAACCCACTTACTGATGCTTAAAAGTGCTTACTGCCATTTACCCCACACTAATTTCTTTAAAAGAAAAGAAAAAGGGGTTGATAGGAAAGTGGTGAAAAAAGGGGCACACAAAGGGAAAGACAGTAGGGAAAATAGCCAGGGATGTGCAGAAATGGTGTAGGGAGGTCCATAGCTTCCTATTTCTTCTACAGCAACAGCTGTGCATATGCACTGAATTTGGAGGTAGATTTGGACAGTCAAACCCCTGGGAGAGGTGTGAGGACAACAATAATAAGTTGTGATGCTAATTAGACCAGATTACATGTGCCCAGTGGACACATTTGTGAAATGGACAGCTATGTATGGCACGAGATTTTTTTGTGGGAACAGATTGCCCTTTTTATTTTTCAGGTGACAGTAGGTTGTTGGGGAGGGGTAGTAGTTATATTTGGGGAGGTAGGTTGGGTAGGTTAACAGACAAGACAAACAAGACACATACAGGGGTGGTATATGACACATGTGGGGTAAACACCTTGATGGGGAGGGGTGCTGTGATATCAGAAGCCCACAAGCCACTTAGTGGTAACAGTGGGACTGAGGTCCCCACCCATGGGCAGTCACCAGTGCACCCTTCACAGTCCTGAAAATGGCTGTGCTGGAGGCTGAGTCACAGAGCCGGGCTGACTCTCTAATCACAACATGCTGCCCTCAAGCTGGTGTAGAACATCACCAAACTGCTCACTGATTTCTCTACGCACCATGACCCGACCTGGCGACAGGTGACAGGTGCCTGTCTGTGCCCACTCCCAGGGGGAGATGAGCCCCATCCCCTGAGGCAGTTCCACCCGAAGGTGGTGCAGGACCAACGGACAGGGAGGTCCCGGGTTGGGCTCCAGACATGCTGGTGCTGGTGCCACGGCCAGCTGAGGTGGGCCTTCCCAAGCATGCTATAGTGTTTAGATTTCATCATCATTTGTGGGTTAGTAATAGTCAACACATTCCAGGGTTAGGTATAACAGCATGCATCCATATTCCCATTAATCCAGACACCAGATACGGAACAGTTGCATACCAAACAGAACACATGCATATATGGGACCACAGTGGTAATAAGAACAGCATGCAGGTACATTAATGGCACCATGCCACCAATGTTGGAATAATTCAATATAGCACATGGATGGGAACCATGAAAATATTTATCAAAATATTGGACATTATCAGAGTCATTACATACCAGTTGGGGTGGGTATGTTGATTATTGTTGGAGATATGGTGGGGGGGTGTCAATTAACAACTAGTATATTCCTGTAGTCCACATTACTTTCCTAGTCAGTGCTGTTATCTGTACCTTACAAGTCTTACCTCACTACCCTATAGCCTTAGTTTGGACAGTGATATGGCTGCCGTCATCATTACATATGAACCAGATTTACCTGTGGTATACACCTCTTACCTGGTATACCTATGAAGGGAATGTTTGTTAACACTAACTGTTTCTACACATACTTCCAGATTCTGGGTTTTTGTTTTGCACATAACTATCCAACTCTTTCTGCACAGACTCTGGTCATGTGTTGACCACATGCTAGTGTGCCGGGACATATCTAGAATTTTGCCCTCTTCTACCTTTAGTGACCTGACACACACATATACATGCTTTCCTACACAGTTATATTATGTAGCACAGTGTGGGTGACAGTGACCAGTGATACTTTATTATTCAGAGAAACTGCAACACTCACAATTCCCTACAATACCAGAGTGAACAGTACCAGTACAGAATATAATGGTCTGTATTTCTGAACACAGTGTTCGTATCCATCGTACCTGTGGGAGCAATCTTTGTTAGCACTACCTGAATGTTGCCACACAAAGTTCCAGATTACACATTAGTATTATGCACATACATCTCACTCTGTTACTGTACACACTCTGGTCACACCTGGACTACATGGGAGTGTAGATAGGACACACTTGAAATATTACTCTCCTAACAGTTTGGGGGGGGGTTGCTACATTGACAGGTGTGTTCTCAAGATGATTGACAATCACTTGTATTCTCTGTTTGCTGGCTAAACATCTGGGATCATCCCATAGACTTACCAGGGGGACAGGGGCACAGGCAGCAGATATGGGCACAAATACTGGACATTCTGGCCTCATCTGTACATTTGTGGGGTATGAATCTGTATGCAGTTGAATTCCACTCCCAGGATTCAGACCATGGCTGTGTCTGCTACAACTTAAACACTGTCCATCACAGTTGTGTCTGCTATATAGATATTGCTGTATATCTCCAATCTGCTTTCTGTCTTATTAATCCCCTCTGCTTTTGCATTCCGACCTTGTATTACAACACTCATATACAGATTTCCTAGGCCATTATATGTTGTAGGTCAGTGTGGGCAACAGTGATGTGTAATACCTCATTATTCAGAGCAACTGCATATCATTCTTGTATTTCTGGCCACAGGGTTGATATCTGACAGACCTGTGGGTTGAATGTTTATTAGCACTACCTGAATGTTCCCACACACACAGTACCAGATCCCACATTACTATTATGCACATACCTCTCACTCTGTTACTGTACACACTCTGACCACAGCTTGACAAGTTGGGGTGTAAATGGGACACACGTGGCTTGTTAGTCACATAAGATATTGGGGAGTTGCTTGTGTGCCAACTTTGTTCTCATAGCTGTGTGTCAATCAGTTGTATTTCCTGTTTGATACCTATATGTCTGGGATCATCCCCCTGATTTCCCAGGGGGACAGGTTGATAGGAAACAGATATGGGCCACTTTAATTGACATTATGGACATATCTGTACAGTTGTGGGTATGATTCTGTATGCAGACTGCTACCACTTATGTTAGTCACATAAGATATTGGGGAGTTGCTTGTGTGCCAACTTTGTTCTCATAGTTGTGTGTCAATCAGTTGTATTTCCTGTTTGATACCTATATGTCTGGGATCATCCCCCTGATTTCCCAGGGGGACAGGTTGATAGGAAACAGATATGGGCCACTTTAATTGACATTATGGACATATCTGTACAGTATTGGGTATGATTCTGTATGCAGACTGCTACCACTGGCAGGATTCAAACCGTGGCTGTGTGTGCTAAATAAACAGCAATTCACAACTCAGTTGCATGTGGTATTCGGCTTTTGTTGTCTGACGTTTCCTTGTTTACTGTCTATGTGTCTCTCAGTTGTACTAAATGGCCTCTGAGAATTACACTTGTCATATACAGGCATTCCTACACATTCAATATATGGTGCATGGTGTGGGTAATACTACAGTACTATTATATGATAACATATCTACATTGCCTTATGATACCAGGATATACACATGCAGTCCAAAAGTTAAACCTGTTTTGTCAGGCTATTACACTTTTATTGACTTAAAAACAATATGAGACTCTTCCTGCCATATTCTCTTGTGTGTGTAGTACTTGCCTTGAACAATACAGGTTTTATAAAAGCAATTAATTTACTACTACTTTTATTTTTATTTCCTATGACAGTAAATGCATGAGTATTACTGACCTGCCTCGCATTGCAACCTCACCAGGCGACTGATGTGGGCCTTCTGGTTCACGGCCCACTCCATTGCAGGTGTGGGGGACATAAGAGGAATATTTAGCCATACCTATCCATGATATACCTGATCTGGCAATTATTATACACACACTGGGGTGATACTTACACATGGCTGGAACATCCCCTAACGCTCTAGCCTCTTGGAGCCACTACTCCAAGAGGTCCCCCTTACACCGCTTCAGGTCGGCATAGTGGTGTATGACCTGCTCACCAGTTTAGGGTATGCCAGTGGCATTGGTGAGGTCATGGGTGAGACAGTCCCAGGTCTCCGCCTTATATTGGGAGCCCTGGTACTGGCCCTGCAGCAGTCTCTGAGCATGGTTTTTAACTAGGAGACCTGCCATGACCTAGGACTACTGGATGCACCTGGAAGTGCACACCTTCTCCCCTTACTGCCATAGTGCCTGCAAAGGAAAGCTACAACCAGTTATGAGATGTATTCCCACCTTTTGGGTCTAAGTAAAGCCAAGTTCCTGCACTTTTCTATGACTGGCCGGTTCTGAAAAGGCTAAGCTATGGGCAGACCTGTTTACCTAAGGTTGGCATTGTTTAAAGGGGTATACCACCGGGCAAAATGATTTAGCTCATCTACACAGTGCTCACACCTCCTAAGCTGGCCTGTGCAATGCTTAGCATTGCTTACATTAGACTTTGCATTATAATGCCTTGTTGGCATTGAGTTATTAATCCTTACACCTTATATGTATGCCTGGTATCCATGATTAATGTGTATGTACACTCTGTAGGGTCCTTGTGTTTTATTAGGGACTTCTACACTCTATTACAATTACACCTCACTTCTGGGCTTACTGCTGTACTCCATTTCACATATATATGTTATGTAATGGGTTATGGAACATATGACTGTATACTGATTCCTTTCACTGGTTCAGTCTGGTTATACTGTGGTGAAGACTTGCTTGCTGCTACCTCATTCTTCTGTATTTATGTGATGGTTTGATGGCTAACTACTGTGACTATGGTGTACAGGGTCCAGGGTTCGAAACCTGCATGGCTGTTTATTTTTTTGATGGGCAGAACAAGGGCCATTGGATACAGAGTGATTAAGGCACTTTTGAGCAGTTGTAAGCGGGTTTGCATGATGGTAAGCACTGCTAACCTGCCGTTACATCTGTTTACAGAGAGTTAGCTTCAGAATTGCTTAGCCAGTGTAGGCATTGCTTACCGCTGCGCAAACGGGCTTAAGCCTGCTTACTAGTGCTTAAATATGCTTACTACTGCTTATTTGTGCTTAAACCTGCTCACTAGTGCCTCATTCATTATGACACTGACGCCTCACAAGTGCATTTACTGTAGTACTCCAGTTCATAAATATATGTTATTTAGTGGGTTATACAACATAAATATTACTCATATTGTACTTTGCCATGGAAAATTGTATGTGCTGCTGTGGGACTTGAACTGGGACTGCTTGCTCGTAAATCGAATGCTCTGCCCACTACACTATTTCTATGCTGCTTCATTTGCATGTATCCTCCTTGTTATCTTCAGCCATTTAAGCTGCATTAACCGTAGCTAAGTGATGGGCACACCCACACATCTACGGTTGGCTTTAATGTGATTTTTAAATAAAAATAAAAGGGTTTCTTCATTTTATTTATATATACTGTTGCTGTTGTACACAATGGGGACTGTTAGTGGGGATATGCATACACCTATGATCAGTCACTCTCATTTTTAACCCCTTTCTGCTGTTCTGCATTGCGGGGGCATGTATAGTCTGCACTATTACATGCTCCGTGTAAGATTAGGAGCTCAGGCAGCGCACCTCATTAATATACATGGTGCGCTGCTATCCTTCTCCTAAACAGTCGCTTCCGTGCAGGACTAAGCTAGTCCTGCATGGAAGATTAGTAAATCTGGGGGTATGTATCTTTCAAACATTTAAAC
>NC_056742.1:207594100-207641600 GCF_019279795.1 Protopterus annectens
AGATACACCATTTGTTTAGCCTGAGAAAGTAGTAATCATGTGCCAAGTTTTGATAACTTTTTGTAATGAAAGTGATTAAATTAAAGTAGAACTGCAGTACATTGACTGTAATATAATTCAGGACATTACCCCTTTCTCCCTGTTTGTGCAACTGTACATTTCATAGAATCAAATGTATTAATCTTTCAGATGTGATTGTAAATATTATGTGAACGTTTACATTTGTGATCACTTATTTTCACTGGTTTTCTTTAGATAAATGTTTTCTCTGATGAACTTTTTCAATGTGTTTTCTTTCAAAGAAAGTTCATTAGTGATTAAGTGGTATACACACACACACGCACACACACACACACACACACACACACACACACACACACACACACACACACACACACACATATATATATATCTGTATTGTGTGTGTATTTGGGCAAGCATGCATATCTTCAAAATTAACGTATATGTCAAAATAATCAAACTGTTGCAGATGTGCATATGTTAACACTGCTTCTGTTTAGAATTTTGTGATCAGAAAGCACATTTAATTTACATTTGTCTTGGGCTACAAACATGACTTGAGCATGGAAATGTAAAAATGTCTAGATAAAGCAAAAATACTGTTGACTGTATTACCATTCCAGCGTAATTGTTATTTTTCTCTAATTATTTTCTCTGATATTTTTAACTGTGAACAATTTTTCTTTGATGTACACTTCATACTTTAAATTAAAAATCAAATATTTTAATGCTTAGAACCTAAGCAGAAGGAGAGGGTGGAGAATTTGCAGGTAAAACTTTGTTTCACTTTTGAAAAACTGTCTTAATTGAATTTTATCCTCTGGCCCAGGAAGGTAAAGGGCAACTGGGTAAATGATAAAATCGAAATTGATCTTTTGGGGTAATATGTCAGCAATGAAGGTGATTATTCTCACCAGTTGACTTTTTGTAGCATGGCATCTTCCATATTTAGGATGGGATAGCACAGTCTAATGTGCCAAAATGATTGCCCTATTTTTATGGGACTTTAGGCTTCCCTGGGTCTCTTGATTTGAATTAGTGAATTGTTATTAAATGAACAATGGAGACTTCTTGATTTAAGTAGATATTTACTTTCTTTGACCTATATTGAATCTTTACCCAGTATGCATCTTACCTGATATTTTGTTAAGTCAGCGTAGGCCACAGTGGTCTTTGATTCTTTTAGTCATGAGAATAAGTTGATGTGTTGGTAAATGAGGCACTCAGCTATGAAATATAGAGCCAAATTTGGTGATACGTGCTATATATACTAGAGGGGGCCACTATTTCTTTCTCTCTCTTTTTTTTTTGCATAGAGTGAGTCAAGCAGGAATTGTTTTGCTAAAATATGAAGCAATGACTGACAGTCGAATGGAAAAAATATATATAACTGGAATTAATTGTTCAGGCAGAACTTTTGCAGGATTACTGAACTATGGTTTGTACCAAAGGGTGATTGTAATAATGAGTTCTGAGGGAGATTAAGGTTGAGATTGTGGAGATATTTACAGTTGAAGAGTCTCTTCCAAGAGGTTATAAATCCTGCATATTAGTCAAAATAGGAACTCTAATATTGGAGTTGGATAAAAAGAAATGACACCTTTGAAGGCTAGAGATTCCTTTGATCTTGACCACTAGAGATGAGAGGATTTTTTTTTTTGGGGGGGGGGTTCATGGAGAAGGAATGGGAAACTTCTTTTTTTCAAGTGAAGTCTTGGAAACATATGCCTGTGATAGTTAGCTAGTAGTTAAATGCTGCATTTCTCCTTGGTTTTACTGTAATAAGGGAAAGGGAGAAGCTGGTGGAGGTATGGATAAAATCAATCAGATTATTTACACATATTGTGAGACTGCCCCCTCCCTCTCTAGGCAAGGCTTTGAGGTATAGAGTATTATGTTTGCCCAGTTTTATCCTGAGGATACCTGTCATCCTATATCAGAAGCTTGGCAGTGGATTATTGGAATTCAGTGACAGCAGAGTTATTATGCTATCACTGGTTCATGTCACTATATTTAGCAAGAAAACAGCTTTTGGATGTTCTGTTTTCGGAAGCACATTCCACAGAATGTGACAAGAAATATTTAATGTTGCATGTAAAGATTAAAAGGTGCACATGTTATGAATAGATGTTTATGTAGAAGCTGTGATACTGATTTTTTTTTTTTTTTTTTTTGTTCTGTCAGGATTTTATTACTTAACATGAATTATCCTAGATGATAATATGTATATAATTGCTAAGATGATGTCTGTGGTGAATTGCCTTTTTTGTTATGTTTTGTGCTAATTTTGTGTTTACTGAAAGAAAACATCTCAAATCATTTTATTATGAGTAATGAAAGAATGCAGATGCTCTGCTGATTTGCAGAACAAAATTATTATATTAAATCAGAGGTAGAAAGATGAAAAAAATACTACACTGCAAATAATTTTCACAGTTTTAACAAGGCAAGCAAACTAAATATGACAGCTTGTTCGTAATGGTAATCCTAAATTGTTTCTATCTTATATTAATGCAATGTTTACAGCTGATTCATGCAGATATATTCAAGTAAGCCCATTGTAATGTCATATCTAATTTTCTGTTGCATCCCATAAGCAAAGGCAATCAAAATGAATTAAATGAAATATGAAGTGCTGTAATTAGGAAGACATGAAAAAAATATCTCAGCATGAGATGTTTCCCATCAACGAATAAAAAGGAAGAAACCAGAAGAGATACTCTTTTGCTGCAAGATTATCCATTTTGTAACTTAAGATTATACAGATATTTTTTAACAATTAAAATGAATGACATGAGAAAGAAATCTTTTTGTTCACTTATAAAACTCTTATATGAATACAATATTGACATACATTCTTTATCTGTTAACACACACACACACACACACACACACACACACACACACACACACACACACACACACACACACACAATTCAGTCTATCTGTCAGTCTACCTATATATCTTATCTATCTATATATTTATGAGCAATAGTGCAAATATCAATGGTATTTTAGGCCAACAGCTGCCTGGTCAACTGTGTATAGTCGACTAGGCAGTTGTTTGACATGTGAGCATGATCACAGAGATAGAGGTCTTGGGAAATTGTGACCTCGGAGTTAATATACATCATTTGCACGAGGTGGGGGTATGCAGGCCCCCACATGGAGAGTGCAGAGTGGCTTGCCCCCCTGAAAAAACAATATTTTGTTTTATTTGTAAAAATGAAAAGTTTGCATGCACCATGGCTGTTTCTCGGCACATGCATACTGCTATGTCGGCTTCCATGTTTTCTACCATATACATATAGATAGATATATGGGCAGGATTCACGAAGCCTCCGTGTAAGAGTTACAAGGCTTACACGGAGGCTGCAGTTAAACGGTGTGACGTCAGCATACCATGCATATGCATGAGGGCATGCTGAATCACACCTAAGGTTAACACGGTCCATGTAAGACAGTAGGGGCGTGTCCGTAGGGCGAGCCCTGCAAACGAACACGCCCCCAAAAGAGTAAAAGTCCCGAAAGTAAACCCCCACGACAGAGTCCGTGTAAATGTGAATAAACACAACACAACACATGCCCCCACAGACTATGAACATAAAATGTAAAAATGAACATGTTATATTTTTTTATAAGTTTTAAAGATGTTTGCCCGTGAGTGCGCTCATTTGTGGCGTGCCCGTCGCTTAGCCACGGTTAGCAGTCAGTGGAAAAGCATATAAGAACTAAATATGCAAAGTAAGCCAAGAAGCAATAGCGTAGCGGTAGAGACGTTTGCTGAAGAGGAGGCAGTCATGGTTCGAACCCTCACAACATCAATTTTTATTTTTAGTGAAATAAGCACGAAACAATTCCCTGACATATATGTACATGTATACATTTTTTTTTAAATGTAATGAAATGGGCCATGTATTGTGAAGAAATATGTGAAATAAAAAAATAACAAATGTCAGAAATGCCCATAGCTGAGCTACACTCTAACAAGTTGAGTATATCTGCCCGTAGGTGAGCAGTGTTTTAACAGGTGTAAAATGAGTGCCCATAGGTGAGCAGTGTTTTAACAGGTGTAAAATGAGTGCCCATAGGTGAGTAGTGGTTTAACAGGTGTAGAAGGAGTGGCCGGGGTTGAGTAGAATTCCAACATGCTGAAACTGTGTGCCCGTAGCTGAGATGAGTGTAATATGCGTGCTGACAGCCAAACGGCATGTAAGCCAGCGTGACCCGTTTGTGCAGAGCTGTGCACTTTGCCAACAAGCTAACCGACGGGCAACGTTGAGCAAGCTGTATCAAAACTGCCTATACACAGACACACCTCCTAGCCTGTGTAGACAGTCATAAAAATATAAAAAGCAATGGCCAGGCTCGAACCCAGGATACCATGCACCATAGTCAAAGTACAGAACCACTAAGCCATGACAGCTTCTCTTAGAAATGCAGTAATAGCATATATATATGAATGAATGGAAAGAGGAGCATGACAAAGCAGGTTTTGTGAAGCTGATACAATTCCAAAATGGCCAGTCACAGATAAGTGTGGGAAAAACGGCATATATAAGCCCCATAGGTGAGAATACACAGCATAACCGATTGTGGAACCGACTTGCAGTCAGGATGGCAGGTGTAGGAGAGGGTAGTTGCTTCCAAGCACAGAGGTGGGGCATTGAGGAGTCCAAATATATGGTTTGGCTCCTCGTCCATGATCATGAGGCCCAACTCATGCAGGGCCAGGTCCTGTGGGGAGCATATAGGGCTGAGGCATGGGACCGGTTGGCACATGATCTCACCAGTGCCACAGGAATACCAAGGACTAGTGAACAGGTCCGTCAACACCATGCGGACGTGAAGAGACAGAAGCAGGACCAACTGAACCATTGGATCCAGGAGGCCCTGCAAATGCCCAACGCCCCACTACTGAGTAAGTTACATGTAATTATTTATGTAAGAAATTAAACTAGCTGATATTATGGAGATGTGTATTCCAATATTGCTTCATTTATATTGCAGCGGCAGGTGTCCATTCTGCGAACCGTCGAGCCTATGCCAATAGGCTGGTGCAGTTGCGCCACCAGGCAGGTCAGTAATTCTCTCCCTGTAACTGTAAAAAAATATAAGTATGACAGCTTGCAAAAGAGTGCAGTGTAGTCACATATTAATAAAAAGTGCAAGTAACAGTGTAAGAGAGTTTGCAAGTATTGTTTGATTACATAAGTGTGATGCAGCCTGTAATCCAAAAATAAAAATGAAACAAGTCTGAAATAAAGATGTTCCATCTGTAATATAATAGTACATAACCTGCAGCAGGCATAAAAGTACAGCTACAGAAGCTGAGTAAAACACATGTTTGAAATATATCCCTGTTTAAATTCTGAAACATGACACAAGTGAGAACTGTTGGAAGGATTGCTATAACTAAGTAAAACTTATCAATAAAGCCTAGAATTAAGTACCATCCTGAATTGTAAAAATAAAACAAGTGAGAGAGTGTGAGAAAGAGGTATGAATCCACCAATAAAGTAGTAATAACTCCTGAATAAAGTATACTGCAGTCAGTACAGAATGAAATGAATGTGACAGGCACAACCAAACAGCAACATGTGTTGAAAAAAGTACTGAAGCTGGAATGTGTGTCCCAAAATCCGGATATGTTGCTTTCAGTTTGCAATATGCAGATAGCATGGTTGTATGAAATACCAAACACCCACAGTTGTCTAGAGCCATATAAAGCAAATGTAACAGGATGATGTAGCTGAACAGAGCCAGATATGAATGTGTATGAATAAAAATGAAATGTATATTGATGTAGCAGTAACATTCCTATCACCAACATAAATAAGTTGTCACATAGGAAACTGTAGTCAGACCTGTAGTGTGTATATATCTGCAGCTAGTAGAAATGTGCAGCATTTGTATAGGTATTTGAAGTTGTTAATGAAATATTTCTTCACCCTACCCTATAACCACAAATAATCCATTCCACGTGAAATGGGTATGTGTATTCACAATTAACACCCCTGGACAATTGTCCTGTTGGTTCATATATATTTGCATGTACGTTGACGCATGTGCCCTGTTCATGCATCCAAACCTGATGGCCTGTTGCCATCACTCAACCCTGCATGTTGTTGGAATGTGTACTGTTGTTCAAATTATGCTTGTGTTATGCTTGCTGTTCAACGGCTTGAATTTATGGATGTTTGGTTAATGGGAATACTAATGCATGCTGTTACAACTAATTGTGAATGGTATTGCACGTTATTAACCCAAACTGTCACTAAATAATGCAAACCATAGGATGACAGGGAAGGCGGGTTCCAGCGGACCCACTTCTCCCACCTCAACTGGCAAGTGCACCTGGCAGTAGTGCCCAGGCCGGACCCTCCTCCGGTGGCCCTGTGCCACCTGCGGGTGATAGCGCTGCAGGGGATGGGGATCGTCCCCCCTCTGCAAGCGTGGCCGGAGGAGAACATCCACTCACCCTCCATAGTGTCTGGACTGTGGTGCGTAGGGAGATCCGGCACGCTGTGCTTGGGCCCCTATGCCAGCTTGAGGCACGGGTGGCCCAACTCATGGGCATGCCTGCTGCCTGGCTTACACAGCCCCCAGCACAGCCCCGTCCTGGGCAGTGAAGGCACAGTGGCAACTGCCCATGGGTGGGGATCTCAGTTCTACTGGTGCCATCTGTGGGCTCATGGGCTCGAGATATCCAAACATCCGTCCCCGTCAATTGTGTAACCCCCCCACATGTGTCATACACCACCCCTGTATGCATCTTGTTTGTCTTGTCTGTTAACCTCCCCTTCCTACATTCCCAGCTATACCGACTTCCCGTACCTGACATACCACTCTCACCTGAAAAAAAAAAAGGGCACTCTGTACCCATAAAAAAATTACACCCCATACATAGCTGCCCATTTTGCACACACGTCTGCTGGACATGTAAACTGGCAATTACAACTGGCTGTACAACAAATATTATTGTTGTCCTCACAACTCTCTCAAGGGTGGAAGGTTTCAAATTTCACACCAAATTACAAACATATGCACAGCTGTTGCTGATGAAGAAATGGGCAGCTATGGGCCTTTCCTACATCCGTCCTGCAAAACTCGAGCTTGTTTTCCTACTGTCCTACCCTCTTTGTGCCCCCTTTTTCACCACTTTCCTATCTCCCCATTTTCTTTTCTTTAAAAGAAAATAGCTGGTGTGTAAGAGTAAGCACTTTTAAGCAGTAGTAAGCGGGTGCGCCAAGCTAAGCAGCAGTGCAGCGTGACCTCCACGCAAACCAGCGCCAACCCACTTACAACTGCTTAAAAGTGCCTTAGTCACTCTGAATGACAAGGTCTGTAGTTTTCTAAGCAGCAAAATAAAATACCTTCCTCAGTCTCGAGCCCAGGACCTTGGAAACACTAGTCTGCATGACTTACCACTAAGCCATGACTGCTATACAAGAACATTGTGCTGAAAGAAATATATCATAAAATAGTAGGAATTAATGTAAAGGGAATATAGCAAGTCTAGTACACAAAGCATGTCATGTATATTTACTGTCAAATCTAGTGGATTTGTAAAATAGTACTGTGTGCTGAGAAACAGTCATGCTAGTTGGTAGCTACTAGGTAATAATGTCACAGTAGCATCTGGCAAGCCATACACATACTCAGAGCAGGATAAACACTGCCATAGTTGAATAGTTAAGAGATCAGACATAGCAACTGTGACTGAGTTACAGGGATGTCCCTGATGTGAAAACAAATGTCAACTGTGCCCCACTGACACCCTGTCAAATGTACTAACAGTAGGCAGAAAGGTGTAACTACACATGCAATGGTAACTATGAATGACTGAAGGTATGCACCACCTGCACGTCACAAATGGTGTACTAATGCATATGCTTGAAATAGCCCACAGTCACAACTGCAGAATATCAGAATATGTCATTGGAGTATCCCACTGCTATGCACCATTCCATGAGGCTGATAAAAGATGCACCTGAGAGTATCTGAGGCCTGCTCAGCAGCATGATCAAATACCCTTGTAGGTGTCAAGGCCCACACCATGGCCAGACCACACTGCATGCAGTAACACCCTACCACAACAAACACATAGGGAATTGCTGCCCAAACAGATTTAGCAAGCATTACAAGCTGTGAATATAAATGGAAAATAGGAAAGCCATAGCAACACATTACAGGAAAGACACCTAGCAGACATACAAGGAGTGAATGTAAAGGCCAAATATTGAAGCCATAGCAACAGATTGCAAGAGCCACTGCTATATACCAGTTACACCACAATCCCCACAGGAAAGCACACACACCCATATACACAGTATTACTAGTCGTAGGTGTTAGTCTACATACACACAGAGAACAGGACACTGGAGGAAGGAATACTCAGCTTACAGAACAACATGCATTGCAGTGTCTACAACACAGCCTGAAATATGAGAGACATACCAACCCTTACACTCACAGAACAGTGTCCACAGCAAACCAGCATGGTCCCCACCCTGATAATCTGAAAGGGCTACACCTACCTAACAGACCTTTTTATAGCACAGTCCTGTAATCACAGTGAGAACTGCAATCACTACACAACAGGCTGCATGCAATTAGTAAATGCTGGCTAACAACTGGTGCAGAGGCCATCACATGGACATGTGCAGATACCTACAAAAGCATCCTGTACTCCCAGTCCACACATGCAACACTTTCATTGCACCGCTGGATGTAGAGAGAGAGAGAGAGAGAGAGAGAGAAAGAAAGAAAGAAAGAAAGAAAGAAAGAAAGAAAGAAAGAAAGAAAGAAAGAAAGAAAGAAAGAGAGAAAGAGAAAAAAAACTGTAACAACAAAACAAAGAGGCTGACAGCAGGCCAAGTAACTGCAAGCATACGAAACAGCTGCAACAAACACAGGTAATGTAAAGTACTACTATAATAGTGTACATACTGTGAACCCTCCAGATGTGTTATTGGTCTGTATCTATGTATATGAAGATGTGCATAGGGCCGGGGACATACTGCAACTGTCACTGAAGGCTCTACATACATATGTATGTGAAGGTAGCCTATGTGCACATAGCAATGTAGGTTGTAGTGCAATGTACAAGTAGGTTGTACAGTAATGGATGTTCACCAGTGCGTTACTGTGTGTATACATATGTGGAACTAAAAGGAGTATATATATATATATATATATATATATATATATATATATATATATATATATATATATATATGTATATATATATATATATATAAAACATATATATATGTATATCGAGATATGTATGTATGTATATATATATATATATATATATATATATATATATATATATAATATGGATATGTGTATACATAGATAGAGAGGGATGTAGAAATACATAGACATATATAGTTTCACAGTGTCATAGTTTAGTACTAGGCTATCTGCAGACAGTGCATAGAATAGATTTATAATATTGCGCCTCTGTATAGTAGTGACACAGTGAAGACCCCCGTACATAATAGCATTAGTTTACTGTGCCTCTGTCTAGTAGTGACACAGAGATGACCCCTGGTGTAAACCTATGATCTCCTATCCCACTCGTCAAGAATTCACATGAAGAGTGTCAGTGAGGGTCTCTGCCTAACATGAACTGGGATCATGTTCCACAGTATGGGAAGCCTCGTAGTGATGGATCTGTCCCTACAGTATGTCCTATTCATATGTGTGCTGAGGTTTAACTCTGTAGCTGTTGTGGCTCTGATGGATTTGGATTGTATGAGGTGGAACATGTCCATCAATACCTGATTGGACATGGCCTTGTACATCAGGCACAGATCACCCCATGACTATGTACTATGCCCCATTTGGTATGTACCTCACCTGGCACTTGCAACAGCTAGGGGGACCCCATAGGTACATCACCAGGAGGATCAAGGGTCTCCAACAACTTTCATATGCTGCCAGACTAAAGTAACTCATGCTCTATTCCATAGCATACTACCTAATTTGGGGTGATCTGATAAGGGAGGAGTATAGGGGTAGAATGACCCCTTTTGATCTGGATGTGAATCCCTTCGTGATAAGGTGGGCAAGGTAGGAAGTCTATCCAACCACTTTGGCAATGTGGGTGTCAAATGAGAGGTCAGTATCGATCAGTGTCACCAGGTCTCCGATTACTTTGTCTGTACTCAGTGCATTACTGTCTATGTGATAATCTGTGGGTACCTTGTCCGTCTGAAAGGGTATGACTATACATTACGTGGCATGCAGTTTAAGGCCATGACTCTGGCACCAGTTGTCGGTGTCCATGAGGCCTTTCAGTAGGATGTATGTGTCAGCTGGTGTATCAACTATGGCGCCTAGTATGCAGTCATCTTTGAACATTGTCAGCCACTACCCTCCCATGTCTGCTTCCACATCTGTGAATTATATGCTAAACATGAGCGGTCCCAGGACAGATCCCTGTGGGACATCACTTGTGACTATCTCTGAGTCTGACATGGCACCAGTGAGTTTGACTGTAGGGTTTCTATCCGTTTTAGCTGGTTTGCAACCCATCTTGTGACATATGGATTCACATTTCAGTTGTTGATCATGTCTATGATGCCAGAGTGCGGTATTGTGTCGAAAGGCGTAGGCAAGTCCAGGTAGGCTGTATGGACCGCTGTGCCCTCATCAATGGCTCTAGTGACTGATTTGAAAAGGTCAACCACATTCATAAGGCAGGATCTGCCCTCTACAAAGCCAAACCGGGTGGGATCAAGTGTCTAGGTCCCCAATGTCTCTGTGTATGAGTTCCATAATGATCCTTTCCATAGCGTTGCAGACCAGGCTGGTTTAGCTTATGGGGTGGTAGTTACCAGGGTCTGTAGAGGTGCCTCCTTTGTGGAGTGGGACTACTGCTGCTGTATGCCAGTGTCCAGGTACATATGCCGTAGTAAGGCTATGGTTGAATAGCATTTAATGTGCATGTGTAGCTCCTCTTGGAGTTCACGTAGCATGCAACCTGCAATACCATCGGGTCCCATTGATGCTGTGTTTACAGCTTTGCTGAGGGTGGTTCCCAGCTTTACATCTGAGATGACAGGGAGGTTGCAGTCAGCTGGGATAAGTAATTCCTCATGTGTGGGTGACGGAGGGGAGAAATCTGCACTGAACCTGTCTGCCAGAATGTTGGCATTATCTGTGTGTTCAGTGTAGCTTTTGTCACTGTGAACTAACTTTGAACATATCTGAGGGTTCCCATCCAGGTGTGTAACATAGCAGAAGAAGGCCTTGTGGTAATCTGTAGTGTCCATAGAGATATCCCTCTCATTGTTGGCCTTGCATGTTTGTACGACAAAACGTATCTTTTTACTAGTGCTGATCAGAGATGCCTTAGCTCTATGGAATTCTGCTCTGCCGTGCAGTAGCTACCTTCTGTTGTTATACAATTTATTCAATGCTGGGGTCCACCAGACAGGACACCTGCCCTTGGTGGAGAGGGTCTTGGTTTTATTTGGGATTGCATGACCATGCATTCTTGGAGATGTCCGTAGAAAGCATATGTGAAGGTGTCTGCACTGTGGGATGTGGTTTCCACTGGTCCAGTGGACATAAAGGATACCAACTAATTTATAAGAAGTGTAAAGTCGGCATGTGAGAGGTTTCCCACTGTAGTCTTTTGTGTTCTGGGGGAGGTGGGATATGTATATCCAGGGGGATTAGTCTGTGGTCAGATGTGACTAGTGAGGGGTATACTCCCGGTGTGTAGCTCATTGTCCCCATGTTTGTGATGATCAGGTCTAGTGTATTATCTCCCCTTGTGGGAGAAGTGACTAGCTGTGCCATTGTATTTGACTTAGTGAATTCCGGGAACCTTTGGGCTAGGGTGTTTGGGGTAGAATAATGCACCCAGTGTATGTTAGGGTAGTTGAAGTCTCCCAATATGATAGTGTGTGGTGGGACATTCATATCCTCCAATGTCTTCAGGAAGGCTGACTGTGGTTCCTGAGATTGGGAGGGTGGTCTGTAACATGCTAGAAGTTGTATAGCAGGTTTGCCTACGGTTATCTGCACCTGGATGGTCTGTGATGCTTCATGTGTTGCCACTAACCTGGAGGTGTGGGTGTCCTTCATGAATATGGACACACCCCCTCCCTTTTTGTTTTGTCCCGAGTCCTGGGGCCAGAAAGCATGATATGGGGTATAGCCTGGTACCGTTGGTGTGCTCTCAGGAGCCTTGAACCAGGTTCTCACTTACTGCACAGACATCGAAATTGGTAGAATATGTACGTACAGATATATGTAATACACACATACATATATAGATATATGTAGATACATATACATATACAGATAGATCTGACAGACAACAGATATGTCTGTATATGACTATCTCTTTCTCTCTGTCCCACCCCCTCACACTCTCACTCTCCCTCTGTCTCTCTCTCACTCTCTCTCCCTCTCTCCCCACATCTATATGTATATATCTACATCTATATATATATATATATATATATATATATACATATTATATACATATATATATATATATATATATATATATATATATATATATATATACAAACATATATATATATATATATCTATATACAGATATAAATATATCAATATATCAATATATATATATATATATATATATATATATATATATATATATATATATATATATATATATATATATATATATATATATATATATATATATATATATATATATATATATATACTGCGTGAGGCACATGTGTGCAGATGTCTTGCAACAGATGCCTGGTGTCAAAGGCATGGAGTGAACACCAGTGTGGATACTGGAGTACCATACCCCGTTCAAAAACACTGACACCAGTAACCACCGCATATGTGCAGCATGCCTGCCCACCACTGCATGTGTCGGGAGGAACAGGGGCAACAAGTGTACAATAGGCTCCCCATTGTTATACACAGTGGCACACTAGTCCTGTAATACCTGTACATGGAATGTGTCAACGGACATGGTGTGTCAGCTATGGACATGTAGGTCACTGTACCCCTCCAAACCCCACAATGTCCTAAATGGTATGTACCTCCCATGACAGCTACAGATATGGAGAAGGACACAGACATATGCAAGTAACTGTGTCAATGCACTCAAACACAATACCTATGCAGAGTGACTGACAAGACCACAGAGTGCACACAGACTACCTACATAGAGGTTACAACTGCTGGATATACATAGTTCGGTCACACCCATGACAGTTGTCTAACAACCATGGTAACACCTCCAACATCCACAACACAAATTACCTATGTCTGTCTTCCTCGTCACTGCAGTATAGAGCCCATGGTGGAGGTACAGGACCCTACCCACAGATACAACATACCCTGTAGTAGACCACAAAGAATGAAGAAGCAAGGCTCCCCATAAGTAAATGTCAGACATACCCCTGCTGAATGTTATGCAGATAGGTAATATGCCATATGAGTCACCCTGTGTAACTGTTTATAAGGAGCAGGTACGATCATAACACATGTGTCACAAGGGGCAGGGTACCATAACAGTATGCTGCTGTAGGCCCAGGGCCAAAAGCACACTACCTACCTAAGACACAATGCACACCCATGAACACATTGCAAATGAAATATGTGAGGTGGAATGAGTGTGCCAGTGACAGGGTGCATGTTGTGTACTAGTGTGATTGCTCACCATGACTGTCTGCCTGTCATGACAGTGTGTGTCCTTGGTGTGAGGCCAGAGACAGGTGTGTGAGGTATTGTGATCAACACATACTACATTGCCATATGTTGTGCTGTGTTACCCTGTATGTCACTGTGGTGTAGGTAGGGTTATGGCAAGTAAGAGTAGTGTGCATTACCAGTGAAATATGTAATGTGCATTGTGTGCAGTGCATGGGCTGATAATGTTCCCCATACAGTACCTTGATACAAACCCCCAGTGTGAGGTTGTGTATTGTACCTGAAACAGTGTGTTGACTGCTGCAGTATACTAGTCTGTCGTATTGTGTGTGCCAGGTACTGTTGCACAGTTGTCGGATGAGCACTGATATCTGGTCATTTACATGTGTATCCCCCAATAGACAGACAGACGCTATATATGGTGGTTAAGTTATATCACTGCAGTCGAGTATTATGTGTATTATGTGTGCCATAGTTTGCTGACAGATATTGCTGACATATTTTCCTTCTCCTTTTCAGGGCTATGGTTCTCCAGCGGAACCCTGTCTACTCCGCTACAGAGGAGGAAGAGATACACCAGAGCCTGGTGCGGGATTTCGCTGTACACTTTTCCTGCACCAGCCAGAACCAGTAGGAGAGGGCTACACTGTGGCAAGACCTGGTCCGTCGGCTAAATGACATAGGCACACATAACAGGACATATGAGCAGGTATGCCATCACTGCAGTGATTTAATTAGAAATGTCCGTCAGCGTGCGTGGGATATCCACAGGCAGCAGCTTGCCACAGGTGGTGGGATGTCTAGACATCCCCCCTCAACAGACTGGAGGGACTACTCCTAAGTGTTGTGGCTCCAGCCCAACAGCAACAGCAGCAGCATACATGTGTAATGATGGAGGCTGGAGCCACACAGCAGCAGGACATGGAGCATGCAGGTAACATGCCATGTGAATAGTTGACTGTTCTGTACACTGTTAGGTTATGCATGTGTGAGGTGTGTCCTCATTTTGTAGCTGTAATCTTGGTAATTATTGTGCAAGAGTGATATCCTCAATATCAGCAGTACACCTGTGGAAGCTAACTGTTGCACTACTGAACTGTATCATGCCCACAGTATCAATGGCACAGTTGTGCCCACTGACGATAAATCTCTCTTTTCTGCAGGTCCCTCTGGTGTAACAGCAAGGCAGCCTATCCATGCTGGTGAGTGTGTAATACCATTACCTTCAATACTCTTGATACTAATAGTAATAATAGGCTGAAGCAGTAGTGCTATGTGTTTGATTGCAGGTGTGTTTGTGTCTGTGGGTTGATATCTCATATACTGAGGTGTGTGCATGTGTGCATGTGCGCATGTGCCCATGTGTGCATGTGTGCATGTGTGCATGTGCCCATGTGCGCATGTGTGCATGTGTGCATGTGTTCATGTGCCCATGTGTGCATGTGTGCATGTGTGCATGTGACCATGTGTGCATGTGTGCATGTGTGCATGTGCCCATGTGTGCATGTGTGCATGTGTGCATGTGCCCATGTGTGCATGTGTGCATGTGCATGTGTGCATGTGTGCATGCATGCATGTGCCCATGTGCCCATGTGCGCATGTGTGCATGTGTGAATGTGCCCATGTGTGTATGTGTGCATGTGTGCATGTGCCCATGTGTGCATGTGTGCATGTGCCCATGTGTGCATGTGTACATGTGTGTATCAGTGGTGACATTGTGTACACATTGTAAACTGTGTTTCCTGTCTTACTTCCACAGGTTCTGGTGCTGCTCTGGTGTTGTGCAGCAGGGAACCTGAATCAGCTGCTGTGGATACTGATAATGATGATACCTGTGTAATGGCACAGGTAGGTGTGCCAGGGTCCGTCATTGGTCAGCCAATTAACACTACACAGCTGTTGACCCCATCAATGCGCACAGTCATCCTGCCAATACATCCTTTGTCACCAATGTCCCTAGGTGATGGACAGGATACAGTGGGCATTGACCAGGGTAATGTGGTATCGGTGGCACATGCATCCCCGCACAGCAGCCATGGCCATGGTCCTGACATGGTACCACACAGGCAGACATCCAGGGGTTCTCGTGGGAGAATCCGTGGGCATACCACCCCTGTCAGGTGTGCCCACAGAGGTCTTTCAACCTCAGCTATGTTTCAGGCTGTAATGCAGGCACAGTCACGTATGGAACGATACACCAGACAGGGTCTGAGGGAACTGAGAGCATGTCGCACAGCCATGAGTGACAGTATGCGTGATGTTGCGGCTGCCATCCGTAACTTCACTGAGGTCATTGACAGACGTTGGGGGGACACATTAGATCTGTTCCACAACTACATGTCCAAGAGCCAGAGCAATGGTGGACGGTTGAGGCATCGACGTGGCCGTATGCCAGCAACAGCAGCAGCTGGCAGCCGTCACGGATGACAACAAGCCTGCGGCCACTGACATAGTGCCAGCAGCAGCCCCAGCAATGCTGGGTCTGTGCTGTCATCAGACCACCTCAGGAGACCACGTGCATGTGGTGCTGGACAGTCCCAACAAGGACCTGTCTCCAGTCACCAACCACCTGCTTCTGATGACAGCACCCAGTCTGGCTTAGTACCTGATACAGTCCGTAGCACCCCTGCCAGGCACAGGTACCGTGTCCGTGGCCACAGACAGTGATCTGTATGACCTGGCAGGTACAGTCTGTGGCTGTCCACAAACACCTGTATATGGCAGCCAAGAGGTGGGACTGTGTGCATTCATACACACATGCAAAGTGATAACACCTAGGCTAATGCATACATGCACACACTGTATCAACATTGCCCCATCTTGTACTGCTGTCCCTCACCAACACACACACACAGACATGTCAATTGGTTGTATCAGTGACAGACGCAGGCATACCAGGTACACACCCTGTGCATATGATGAAACTGTGCCACCTCCTGCAATCTGTAAAACTGGTGCAGGAACAGGTTAACATGGTGCTGATGCACAGGGTGACTACATAGACGTGTTGTAATAGTATGATGTTGACAACAGTACAGTGTAATTATATCATTGTGGGTATATACCAGCATGCCTGATGCAGTTACAGTGTGAATGTCATTGTATTGTTTTGTACAACCATAGTAATTATCACAGTGTTCTGTCTGCACATCTTTGCATACTGGTGGTGAGGCTGTCAAGGGATGGCCACCTACATAGGTAGCACAGGGGATACAACAATGTACATATTGATACTCAATGATGGTCATGTCAACTGTGAGTTGCATGCTGTCCACACACGACTCTGCAATGCGGATGTTTCAGGATGTTGATATCTGTGCAGTACTACACAACAGGTTCAAGGCTCACAACAGCACACTAGCACTACAAGGTCACACCTCATACCATGCATGACAGCACCAAAACACAGAACTAACTATGACAGGAGGGAGAGTGTCCATACATGTCAAGGATACTGTGGTGTCAGGACAGGTAGCATACATCATACTAAGTCTGGAACTGCTGAGTGAGGGCTCAGTGTCTGTTATTTGACATGTGCATTATTACAGGTATGAGCACTTGGGTATCAGGCCAGTTATTCAACATTTCGAAGGTACGTGGTCTATACACTTGTGGGGGGTGTGGCTGGACCCAGCCCGTCTGACCTGTGAATGTCTGGGTACTGGCTTATAGTGCCTGCATATATGCACTGTTACCTACTGGAAGTCGTACACCTTGTTTGTTGTAGCACAGTCTACATACAGGCCTGCTTTATTGCAGCTTTGTTTGTATGCATGTTTGCCTGTTATGTTCCTGAAACACTGATTCCACCTGCAGTGCAGATTTACAGTGCCTCTGTGGATCCCTAGTGACATCTGTATTGCTTACTTCACTGATGTCCATGTCTCACTTGACAGAACGTCACTGTTTGTCCTGTTTGCATGTAGCTTGCCTGTAACACATTGCATATGACTTACCTCACATTTGCTCAAGACAGCATTCATATATGCCAGCACTTACAAATTAGGAGCACTACACCCTCACATAGTCACCTTGAGTACCTTGTTCCCCATTGGCCCTATGTGTCGTTACTTAGTATGGGAGTCACAATGCTATGGTAGCATGTGCAAAGGTCACTTGTCGATCTACTCTCAGGTCCAGTTGGTGAATCTGTGAGTCATGTGGCAATGTTACAGCTGCCTCATGTACACAGACAACCCTCTCCCCTTCCCATACACGTACAACACATGTGAGAGATGCAACCACATAGCCAAACTGGGGGCTAAGCTCTGTTAACTCAGCACTGGCATTCCATGTCAGGTGGAGTGGGATACTACAGTGAATACAGTACCCGTCTCCCATAGACCTGCCACGACCGCAATCCAAACACAGAAACACACAGGTACATTATTGAACTCTCAGAATAGCATCCTGCCTGAGCAGCTGACACCTGCAAAGCAGACACTCAAGCAAACATTAAGCCAGAGCAGAGCACATGCAACACAAAACTCACAAAGCCTGTGTGCCAAACAGTCACAGGCCATACGGCTTGAAAACACATCTGCTACAGTTGTATGAGGTACCACTATCATCAGGTACACTGAGGTCCTGCTCACCAGGCTGAACAAGGTGACGGTCATGCTGAGCTGCCCGTCGGGCACTATGATCCACCACATAAAACAAGCATACCGGTTACTCCAAGGCATGTAAAAGTATGACTCAGTCATTGTCTGTGCCAGTGTGTATGACCTCTGATGCACCTCCCTCGACTACATGTTAGGGGACATAGAGGGGCTCTCTGAGCTTGTGGCACAGGCTGGTATGACCCTGGCCTTGAGTAGCATCTCACCCTCACCAAGAATGCTGCCACAATATGTAGATAGTATCATCAGTTTCTGCAATTAATGTATGTTTCAGTGACATTCAAAGGGGATCCAATGCCTGTCAGTGTGGGATTACATGCTGGACAAGCCACATCGCTTTGCTTGGGACAGCTTGCACCTGTCACCCATGGGCCGTTGTATATTGGCAGAGGCTGTTGCTACACACATAGTGCCTTTGTATGCAAGGCTGACATTACATAGCCACCTACACAGGTATCGCACGGGATAGGACACTAATAGAAATGCTACTCAACAGCAGCAGTGTAAACCTCAAGATGCTTGCAGTGGGAACTGTCCTTAGCATGGGGTACAGCAATATCCGTGCAGTAACAGACTCCTGGTACAAGGCTCCCAGGTGCACACCATCAGTGCCACGTCATTCCTGATACCATGCTTGTCGTCCCCTACACATGCACCAAACCAGAACAGGGGGGGATGTATCCACAGGCACCACAGATACACACACCCCCAGGTTGGTGGCACTGCACAAAGCATCAGAGCCTATCCATGTGCAACTAACAGTGGGTTAGACTGCCTTCAGGTTCATAGCCTGGCACACACCACACTCCCATACCCAGGAAACCCACTTGGCCTTCCTGACAACACTGGGAATATGACGGTCTCTGCACACACCATTATATGGTTGTACTGCGACTACCCAAACATAGAGTGTGAGCAGTACTCTAGCTCCAAGACCCTATTTGAAGGGTTCTTATCAATCATTCCCTGCATTGCTATGGAACAACTTGTTACCACTCCAACAAGAGGTGACAACATGCTGCACCTGTTCATCACCAACATGTGGACTATATGCTCCAGACCAGTCATGTATCCCTCGCTGGTGGGATGACACCATCTACAACCCACACTGTCTAGTCACATACCACATGCAGCCCCTGCACAGAACACCACAGTCATACAGTTGTCTGATGCATATTCCATGTATTCACATGAGGCAGGCTTCAGACATGGGAACTATTGCAGTTCACAGGTACATATGTGTAGGTGGCACACACATACATCATGTGTGCATTGACATTACTGATATAATGTATGTCGTGCAATATTGGGAATGACACCCCACACACATGGACAAACTGTGTGACAAAAATACGCATGGCGTTTGTAGGATACAAACCCCTACCTAACTATGTTAGATCACTTGTGAGAGACGCAGTAGCAGAGAGTGCTATTTTTATTACTGGGAGGATTGCTTTCTCCTGCTGTACTTATAGGGTGCTGACATGATCGGTGTTTAGACAGTGGAATATGTAGCATGTCTTGTGTAGTAATTGTTGCCAAAAGGGACATTTCTCTTACACATGGAATTGCACACACTACTCCCCCATACACATTCACACACACACACACTGTGCACTTGCAGGATTCAAACCCCTACCTAACTATGTTATGACACTTGTGAGAGATGCAGTAGCAGAGCGCGCTATTTGCATTACTAGGGGGATTGCTTTCTCCTGCTGTACTTATAGGGTGCTGACATCATCAGTGTTTAGACAGTGGAATATGCAGCATGTGTTGTGTAGTAATAGTTGCCAAAAGGGACATTTCTCTTACACATGGAATTGCACACACTACTCCCCCATACACATTCACACACACACACTGTGCACTTGCAGGATTCAAACCCCTACCTACCTATGTTATGACACTTGCAAGAGACTCATTAGCAGAGCGCACTATTTGCATTACCGGGGGATTGCTTTCTCCTGCTGTACTTATAGGGTGCTGACATCATCAGTGTTTAGACAGTGGAATATGCAGCATGTGTTGTGTAATAATAGTTGCCAAAAGAGACATTTCTCTTACACATGGAATTGCACACATTACTCCCCCACACACATTCACACACACACTGAGCACTTGCAGGATTCAAACCCCTACCTATGTTATGACATTTGTTAGAGACGCAGTAGTGGAACGCGCTATTCACATTAGTGGGTATAATTTCTGCTCCTGACATATGTATAGTGTGCTGACATCATTATGGATGAAGAGGTATGTACATCTGTTTCTATCCATCAGTACAGGGGAGAGCATATCTATGCATTAACTTTGCACAGGCACAGTGGCCTACTGTACTGTGGAGGCAGACGCCAAATACACTGTGGATAGCCTTCTGTATTCCCTAGGGACAACAGTCTAGTATTGCACTCTATGGCCATATGTTTGCCTGTCAGATGCAAGTATCTGTTGCTCATATACTGTTTGTGGGTCTTTATTGCCATAGCCTTCCCTATCTCTATAAACAACGTGTGTACTGTGGGAGATGTTTGCATATGAGTGGGATCCAGTACTTTACTTATGTCTCTGTTGTAACTTCACTGTGTGCACTGGGCAGATGTCTGTATTGTGGGAGGTTCCTGTGTTAACACATAGAAATGCCAGATATGTGTGTGCAACTGCTGAACTGTGACATGGCCTAAGTGTGTGAGCATGCCCAGTTCGCAGTTTGTATGGTTTCTTGACTGCCACGTCTCATTTATCTAAGTGTGCGAGCATGCCCAGTGTGACCTTTCCTTATGTTGGGATCTGTGGACCACCACATTTCTGTTTGTGTGTGGACGCCATCTATATAGCACATGTACAGTTGAGTGTTGGACATCAGGTTGTGTTCTTACTGCCCAACTGCTTTGTGTCTGAACCTAACAGGCATTATGCTGTGCCTGCAGGGTCGCCATGGGATAGTTTGCATACAGTTGTCACCATCCTTTCCTGCTGACCAAACAGTTGTATTGTCATATAGTGTACTGGTGCAGAACTTTCACTGTGGTGGACAGTATAATCGGTTTCAGTCCTATCACTGCTTGTAATATTTATAGTGAGCACACCAGACTGGTTGAGGGCCAGTTGTGCAGATATGACCATGTTGCATTTTGTTCAGATATGAACAGCATAGTACATGGTTGTCCGACATTGTTAATGTATTCCACAACTTGTGTGGACAGTGACAAACAATGGCCATGTGCCCTAGTCCATTTGTAATGCTAGTCAGAGAGTGTTTGTCCTTCAACACACATTTACTGGTGTTTGCCATGACATTTGTCACGGTTAGTGTGCTGTGCCTCTGTCTACCCGTGACATACAGGTGATATCCAGGGTACACCTACCATCTCCCATCCAGTCATCATGATTCCTCTGGATGACAGTCACTGAGGGACTCCCTGGATATCCTGTAGTGGGAGTTTAGTCGTGAGTGTAGTGAGCTTCTGGGTTATGGACCAATCGGTACAGCATGTCCTGTTTATGTCTGTGCTGGGGTTCAGGCCTGTCAGCTGCATTGGTCACCAGCATTCAGTGTTTACATGGTGCCAAATGTCCATTGATACCAGGTTGGTCATGGCTCTATACATCAGGCACAGTTCACCTCCAGCCAGGCAGTATGGCACTGTGTGGAGCTGCAGTTTCTTTACTCAGGTGACACATGGCATCTGTTACAGCTCTGCTATCCTCCTGGTGGGGTATTTGTGTGGTCTTTCCAGTTGCTGCAGGTGTCTGCTATGGTACATCCCTGAAGGGCCATTGTACACAATTGTGAGGCTGCTGATGGATGACTGGAGAGGCACATTGACCTACCCTAACCAAGCTGTGCTTACCTTTATGATTAGGTGGGTATATGGTATGTTTCTGTAACCACAACAGACACATGGTTGTCACATGCAGGATATCCATCACCTTGTGTCCCCAGGTCTCTTATTGCTCCTGATGTACTTACTGGGTTAACACCTATGTGGTAATTTCTGACCATGTACTGTGTTTCCACAGGGGTTGACTATACACTATTCTGCATTTAGCTTGTTGACATGGCTGTGGCACCACTTGGTTTCTATGTGTGCCTTTTGTAGGTTGCTTGTGTCAGCTGGAGGGTCCGATATGGTGGCCAGTTTGTAGTCCTCTGCGAACCTGTTCAGACAAAGTCCTTCCATGTTGGCCTGTACCTATGTGACATATATAGCATACAAGAGAGGTCCCAGGACCATGCCTTGTGGGATGCCAGTTGTACCTGGTTTGCAGTCTGCCATGGCTGCAGCATGTCTGCCAGGTCAGTTCTGTCCTTGAGCTGGTTTGCAACCCATCTACTTGCATAGGGGTTTATAGTTAGGCTGGTGAGCTTATCTGTACTGCCAACTAGGGTATTGTATGGAAGGGTTTAGCAAGGTCCAGATAGGCTGTGTGATCAACATTCCCCACATCAATGGCACTGGTGCACATTTCACATGAGTCAGACATGTGTAAGGGGCAGGATCTGCCCTATGACAGCCACACTGGGTAGGGTCCAATGTCTGTAGGTACCCAATCTCGTTATTCATGGGATCCATGATCATCCTCTCCATTACTTTGCCAACCTAGATAGTCGGGTTTGAGGGGTGATAGTTTGCAGTATCCATTCAGGCACCATCTTTGTGGTGTGGGGCCACTGTTGCTGTACACTGCTCTTTGGGTACATATCCTGTGGTAGGACTGATAGTGCGCAGTAATGCTATTTGCTGTTCCATTCTTTGGAACCCAGGACATCCTCTGGTACCATTGATGCTGCATGCTGTGCTTTGTGGATGCTGGCTGTTACCTCAGCATCTGCAATGTCAGGGGGCCAGCACTCTCCTGAAATAGATATTTGGCAGTTAGGTGCTGGTGGGGAGTTTGGAAGGAATCTGTTCGGTAGGCTGTTGGCAATGTGTGTGGGTTTGGTGTATTGTTTGTGATATTAGAGTGCTGCAGAGCATATCTGTGGATTATCACCATGGTTCCTACCATCAGGTAGGACAGCTGTGTGATAATCATTTGTGTCCTGCACAATTTGTATCATCATAGGTTCATAGGTTCATACTAGGCTATCTGCCCTGGCCTTGTTTGAGCATGGACAGACTGTGTGTGGGTCTCAACACCCCTTGCAATGTGCATATTATGCCCATGTAGGGTTTACTTTCCTAGATGTGACACAGGGATGGCCCCCAGTGTACACCTACTATCGCCCATGCACTTCACCGGATTTCTCTTGTTGAGTTTGTGTGTGGAGCTCAGCCTATCATGGACTGGGATTCTGTTCCAGAGTGTCAGGAACCTCTGGGTTATGGATCTGTCCCTCCAGCACATCCTATTAATCTATGTGTGGAGGTTCAGATATCTCACTGTGGTATGTCTGCTGGATTTGGGGTTTCTGCAGTGGAGCATGTCCATTCATTCTGGATTGGACATGGCCTTGCACATCAGGCATACATCACATCTGACTGTGCAGTAGGCTTCTGAATCGGGCTGTGGTTTCTTCAGCCAGGCTGCAGATGTCCAATGTTTGGACCCTTTACCCTGTTGGTGGGGTATATTTGGGGTCTTTCTGACTGGTGCAGGTGTAAGGTAAGGTACATCCAAACTGGGGCATTGTTGTCACTTATGGACCTGATAAGGGAAGAGTATGGGGGCACAGTGACCTCTCTAGCTCTACATGTGCATCCTTTCATATTAAGGTGGGCAATATAGCAGTTCTTCCTGGCCACCTTGGCAATGTGAGTGTCACATGACAGGTTACCGTCCACTTGTGCCCCTAGGTCCCTGATTACTTCTTCCGTACATAATGGATTGCCACCTATGTCATACTTTGCGTGTGCCTTGTTTGGTATTTGTTGAGACATTCATACTCTGCAGTGTCTTCAGGAAGGCTGGCTGGGGTACCTGGGCTTGTGTGTGAGGACTGTAGCAGGCTTCAAACAGGTACACAGTTTGAGACAGTGTTACTTGCCCGTGGATAGTCCATGCTGCTTCTTGCAGTGGTACCAACCTGGGGGTGTGATTATCCTTGATAATTACTGGTAGTCACACTCCTATTGTCATGTGTTCCATGTTTTGGAGCTGTAGAGCATGGTATGAGGCATAACCTGGTAGAATTAGGGTGCTCTTCTGGGCCTTGCTCAGGTTTCTGTTACAGAACACATATTACCATTCTCCATGCTGTGGTGGGTTTGGTCTACATGCACCTTGCAGGTTAGACTTCTGGCGTTGGGTAGCATTATGTCCAGATTATTATCCCTTGTGCTACCTATGGTGGTGGGTTTGTGTTTCCTGACTTACCTATTCCAGGCACAGTGAGGGTGACAACAGCCTTTGCCAGTATCCACACAGCCAGGTGTGCTGGGTGCGTGCCATCCCTAGCAGGTGGGACATCATGTCTTGCTCGGCATGTCAGCCCAGGCTGTCAGACATGTGTTCCCCCTTGCTAACAGCAATACCTCAGCCAATTATTGTACTTGATCTTGTTGTCTTCATAGTGTGGCATCATGCTTGGTGAGGGTGAGATGTTAGGTTGGGTCTTCATGTTTGCATATACTAGATGGTGTTACATTGCTTAACACATGGCAATCATGCCTCAGGTGGTGCTGTAGGGCTGCCTCTGCTGGATGCACATACTACACTCCCTGTACATGTTTGAGAGCAGGTTGTGTCATGTTAGGCGTCCCTGTTACTATATGAGTGAGTCAGAGAGGGGTATCATTCCCAGAGTTCCTACTGAGCCAGTGTATGTGCTATGCGTTGCCTCTTTGCCAAGGCCAGGGCATACTGGGCACGCCTCCTTCTGCCTACTGGGGCAGGCTCAGGTTGTTCCTCCTCCGAGTCACACTCTGCCTGTGATGGCCTTGGCAATGGTGGGGGGCTGTTTGTCCCGGCCCTATGCTGGTCCTGCTGCAGCTGTTTTCACAGAATCATATTATGTAGCATAGCACATACCATGACAATTTGGGTACATGTAGTTGGTGAGTACTGCAAGGCTCCACCAGATGTGTCCAGGCACCGGAACCGTGACTTAAGCAGCCCAAACACACGCTCTATTACATTACGTGTTTGTGCGTGTGCCTCATTATGGCGTTCCTGTTTGGGTGTGTGTGCGTTTCTGATGGGTGTCATCAGCCACGGCTCCAGTGTATAACCTGCATCCCCAACTAGGTGACCATGTGGGATGTCCCCATTGGCATATGTCTGGTACAGCTGCGTCAAATGCCAGATATGGGAATCATGGTAGCTCCCAGGGCAGCCAGCACACACATTCATTATTATGCCCTGGGCATCACACACGACCTGGCAGTTGATGGAGGGGAAGCCCTTGCGGTTAATGTAGGCCCTACCCTGCTCACCGGCTGGTGCTTTGATGCGTATGTGCGTGCAGCCTATTGCACCCACTACCTCAGGGTATTCTGCTATTTGCTGGAAGAGACGCATATTGCTGACCAATACCTCCCGGGCATTGGGGAAATATACATGCTCACCGACATGTGCTGACATGGCATCCAGGAACTGGTGCAGTACCCTGGAGGCTGATGCCTGTGATATCCCCATCATATCACCAGTTGTTCTCTGGAAGGTACCTGTTGCTAGTATTCTTAGGCCAACACATACCTTGGTTTCCACTGGGATGGGTTCCCCTCTTTTGGTTCTGTGTGTGAGGTGTGGCCTGCACAGCTCAACAATTTTCTGCAGGAGGTCTCTGTCCACTCTATAGCGCTCCACTATCTCCAGCTCATGTAAACCCTGGTAAGTGACCCTAGGCCTGTACACTCTTTTCCGTCTCCTCACTGTGGGTTGTCTGGCAGCATTTCCATTGTCACCACCCTCAGCAAGTCTCATATGTCTCCTTATGACAGCTATGGCAGCCCCTAGCATGTTTAGTCTGAGTGCAGCTTTTTCAGTTTTCACTTCTACTAGCTTACTCCTGTCTTGCAGTGTCTCTTGAGAGAAACATACTGCAATGCTGTTTGCAGTGTTTTAAGTGCTGGGCTGGGCTTGTATTCTGCCTGTGTAATTGCCTGTTTCTAATTGTTTTCACCGGCTACCTCTACAAGTATTCCCTGCTAGTTTCCTACTATTTCTTCTGCTTCCTTTTTCCTCTCTGTTTCCCCAGGGGGAGCAGCATGCATACCAGCGAAAACACGCTCGCAGTGGCTACCATGCGCGCACACATGCTTACACGGACTAGAATCTGCTTATTCGGATTAAAACGCGCGCACACCAGCGCAAACAGGTTTACAGATCTTTAAACAGGCTCCTACATGCTTACTCTGCCTTACACGCGCGCACTCTGTCTTACTCACGGCTCCCAGTGCGCACACGCACGCATGCACGTACAGCAAGAAACTTTGGTGTTGGCCACAGTGTACACCTTCCATTTCTTGACTTTCCCATGCTTATCTGTTGACACTCCTCTTTTTATGCTGTGTGATTGACATCTTTCACATACCACTTTGCTCCAATGAGCTTGATTTCTTCCTGATATTCCCCCCTGTGATGTCACCTATCTCCTACTCTGTTACTCCCCCTTATCTAACTCTTACACTACACGGAATGTGCTCATTTGCTATGTGACAGTGGGATTCACTATCCTACCACTCATTTACATAGGATTGCCTACTAATGCTTAGTTACATGTCTTACACTCAGCTTCCCCCCTTAGCAACCACTAGACGGTGGCCATGTTGTTTTTGGTCTGCTAGTCCCTGCATTGCAAATCCATGCATTACATAAAACCCACATTTGTGGGTTTCAAACCTTTATTTTTCTGTTTTATATTGCGCAGCCCATTTGCTGCGCTGCATTTAAACATCGCCGAAAAAATATATATATTTTTTCATGTTTGCATCGGGTTACCATGCCAATGGCCACATATTTGGCCATTGGCATGCTGACTGCAACATTTGCACACTATATTTGGAGCTGTCATGGCTCCATTGTGTTATTTGCAGTAACGTATTAAGTTGTCAACTGAGTACATTTCTGCACCTAACACAACTCTTACACGGGCTGGTTTCAGCTTCGTGGATCACTAATCTACCTCATTTGCATGCCTTTTGGCTGCAAGTGAGGTGATTAGCATATCCATGCCCTGCCCGTGTAAGAGTCGTTTTAGCTGGTCTCTTACACGGGATTACGGGTTGTTCCTGGATCGCGATGGCTGCATGGAGTCTTACACGACTCTTAGACTCTGTGCAAGCCATCGTGAATCCTGCCCATATGTGTGTGTGTGTGTGTGTGTGTGTGTGTGTGTGTGTGTGTGTGTGTATATATATATATATATATATATATATATATATATATATATATATATATATATATATATATATATATATATATATATATATATATATATATATATATATATATATCTTTGTGTGCATGCTTGTGTGTGTGTAAGAACTTAATTTGTGTTAAGGTCAGTTTGGCTGACATCTGTTTAGTTCACAAATTTTTGTCGACTAAGCACAGTCATCAGCTGTGCAAGATCACACAATATTCGGGTAGGGGAATATGCCCTTTCAAAACACCTAAAAACCACACAAAGGGTGTATACAAACTCAAAAAAAAAAAAAACAACCACCGCCGAAAGTACAAGCAAGACAGCATTTATTAAAACTAAGCGCTTTCACCCAACTTTGCACTGGGCTTCTTCAGAGTAAAACACTGTTCTGTAATAGTGCATTTAAATACCATTTAGTCATTTTGCACTGGGCTTCATCAGAGTAAAACACTGTTCTGTAATAGCACATTTAAATACCATTTAGTCATATGACCGAGTCAATTAAAAACACTTGAGACTTGTTCATCCACATAATTAACATTGCAAAAATATATAAATCCTATGTTAACAATGCAAACATTAAAAACATTGACCAAAACCCAAAACTTCATATTTCTATACTTGTCATATAAACTGGAGAGCTTTATAACACATATATCCTGCCTGCTTATAACACACCCCAGGATTCAGCAAGCTGTACTTAGGTTCATAGGTAGGTACTAGGCTATCTGCCCGTGGGCATTTATAAGCCTAGCCAGACTGTGTCGGCTTTCACCGCCCCATTGATTAATTAACTGATCCTCTGTCAAGCAGAGCTAATGAAGTAATCCCAGGGGTGTATTTTCTGTTACCCATCCACTTGTCAAGGTTTCTCTTGAAGAGGGTTAATGAGGGGCTCTGCCTAATATAGTTTGGAATTTTGTTCCAAAGCATGGGAGTCTCTGTGACAGGAATCTATCCCCTCCACCATGTTCTATTTATTGTTGTGGCGAGGTTTCGCTCACTAGAGCGCGTGGCTCGCAGTGACTTGGATTTCTTTAGGTTGTGCATGTCCATCAATTCTGAGTTGGACATGGCTTTGTAAGTCAGGCAGTGATCGTCTCTGAGTAAGCGATATGCCACTGAGTACAGCCGGAGTTTTTTCAGTCGGGCTGCATAGGACATATGTTTGAGGTCAGTAATCCTCTTGGTGAGATACTTTTGTGGTTTCTCCAGCTGTTGGAAGTGTCTTGTGAGGTACATCCCAAATGGGCCATTGTACTCTATGATGGGTCAGGTGAGTGAAGTGTAGAGGGGCACTATAACCTCTTTATTTCTAGATACAAACCCTTTAGTAATTAGATGGGCCACATAGAAAGATTTCCTAACTACTTTGGCAATATGATTGTCAAAGGAGAGATTACTATCTACCTGGGTCCCCATATCTCTTATTACCTCTTCTGTATTAAGGGGGCTGCCACCTATGTAGCAATTCGTGGGTGTTTTCTTTTTCCCAAATGGGATGACTATGCATTTTTAGGCATTTAGCTTGAGGCCATGACTTTGACACCAGGTGTCCGTCTCAGTAAGTCCCTTTTGGAGGATGTCTGTGTCAGCCGGAGAGTCAATTATGGCTCCCAGTTTACAGTCATCGGCGAACTTGGTTAGCCATAGTCCTCCTGTGTTTGCCTGTACTTCTGAGAAGTATATGCCAAACAGTAGGGGTCCCAGGACCGAGCCTTGTGGGACACCACTTGTGACTGGTTTAGAGTTGGACCTGGAGTCCACTATTCTTACCGTGTGAGTTCTGTCTGTAAGCCAGTTGGCAACCCATCTTATGACATAGGGGTTTATGTTCAGGCTGGTGAGTTTTTCTGTAATACCAGAATGAGGAATGGTGTAGATAGCCTTGGCAAGGACAAGGTAGGCTGTGTGAACCACCTTTCCCTCATCTATGGCCTTGGTGACTGTCTTGAAGAAGTCAACCAGGTTTAGTAGGCATGATCTGCCCTTAACAAAGCCAAACTGGGTCAGATCAAGTGTTTGGAGGTTCCCAATGTAGGAGCTCCTGCATGGAAAATGGCTACTGAGCGATCCAGGAAAGTTTTATTTTCACGTGCATAAGCGTCCTTACACTCTTCAACCATGGAAAACTGGCAAATATGCAAATCACCTCATTTGCTGGTATAAAATATGCAAATGAGATTATTTTGCAATCCATCAAGCTGCCAGGTCTCTGTGCTAGAACAGTATCAGTGCAGAAATGCATTCAGAAAATAACTGAGTACTTTTCTACAACTGACAAAACGTAGGCATGACATCTCATGGAAAAACATTTATTATATTCAATAGACATGCCAATGGCCAAATATAAGGCCATTGGCATTGAAAAGTGATTAATTATTATGAAAATTAAACTTTTTTTTTGGCTGATCTTTAAGCATAGGGCAATGGTGTGCAAACAGGATCATGCCGAAAAAAAAAAAAAATGGGAAAACTTAATTTTAAGTTAAATCTGAAACATGAAAGGTTGGTTACTCAGAGAAAAATGGGTAAATTAGATTGTGATGTCAGTGAATATAACAATGGGACAGCTTAGAGTTTTTTCATTGAAAAAAGATCAGGTAACGGCATTCGTTACACAATTAATTCTTATAGTGCAGCAGTGAAACGAGGGACTGTACCTTTAAATCAGAACTTTCATTTGCAACAGAAAGGCAGAGTGACGTCAGAGGCTGGTGCTTTTCAAGCTCAGTCAAACACTAGTTTTTCAATGGATAACAGCAAAAACGGTCCTTCTAGTAAGGAAGGAAATTATGCCACAACAGGGTTTAGTTCCAAAAGTGGTTCAAAAAATGGAACAAGACCAAAATCAGTGAACAGAAACAGTTCCAAGCAGATGAGGGGAAGGAGCCATTTTCAGAAAAGGAATTAGACCTTGGGACTGTTACCAATGGCAAAGATAGTTTGTATAACTTGACTGATATTGTTTTTATCTGACAAGGAAAGGTATGTTTTATTGTTGGGGATGAATTTCATTCCGAGCCAAAGGGCGAATGCAGATAATTCCTTGCTAGATCTAAAATTGTACATTAGAAAACATAAATATTCAAAAGTGTTTGCATAAACCATTTACTTACAACACCTCCCTTGCACGCAACTTGAAACATTTTTGAAAATTATTGTGAGAAAGATATAAGGATGTTGTTGAGTGAAAAACCAAGACATAATTTTTACAATTTTACTAGTGAAGATAGGAAATTTTTGTTGAATTTTGGTAAAGAAAAGCAGGTACGTTGTATGAAAGCTGAGGCATATTGGTTTTGATGTATAATAATGATTATATTACAACTATTGAGCAAATGTAGAACAATGCAAATGAATATTGTGAAGCCACTTTTGATGTGATACTTAGAAGTCACAAATATGTAGAGTATTGTCTTTATGACTCCCTGATGAATGGTGAAATGTCAACTGAGCTTTATAATTTTTTGGTGGTGGATAATCTTAAAGTGGGTATACTATTTGGTATATCTAAAATACATAAAAATGCTGAGAATCCACTGTTTTATCCTATAGTTTCAGCATCAGGGAGTTCAACTGAAGGGATTTCCCTATTCTTAGATTCAGTTTTGAATTCGCTTGTTCAGCAATTAGCTTCTTATATCAAGGATTCGTGGTCCTTTTTAGATGGTATTCGTCTGTTTTCTTGCAGTAATCAATTTTTACAATTGAACAAAGAAGAATTTTATATGGCAGTAGTTGATGTTCAGGCTTTATATAACTCTATACCACAAACAGTGAGATTGGAATTTGTCACTAATTTTTTACACAAATATACTATTTTAAGTGATTCTAGTATTAAAATGTATAATACTTTGTTGGAAATATTGTTAGAAAATATTTTTTTTCTGTTTAACAATAAGTATTACAAGTAGTTAAAAGGTGTGGCGATGGGGGCCACGTTAGCCCCTGCTTTTGCAGGCCTTGTTATGGGATGGTGGGAGATGGAAGTTTTAGTTAATCTAAGCTTCTTTCCCAATATATTATACTATTGTAGGTTTATAGATGATTTTTTTTTCTCATTCAAGGACCAGCAAGCTCTTTCTGTTCTTTTCTTGAACAGTTGAACTCCAGTAGTTCTTTTTTAAAGTTTGTGGAGGGGGATGTTGGGCAGAAAGTGTATTTTTTAGATGTTGAACATTTGGATAAAAAACAGTTTGTCAGAAAAATACACAGAAAGAACACCTATGTTAATAATTATGTACATTACAATAGTAATCACCCTTTATGTATGAAGCATAACATCCCTAAGGGACAGATGATTAGACTCTCTCGAATGGTAATTGAGGAAGTTGTTTTTTATGAAGAAATGATTTTTATCACTTCTTTGTAGAAAGGGGATATCTTTTAGAAGTGTTGGATAAGATTAGTTTGGAAATAAAAAGTAGAAGAGAGAGATTTTCCACCTATTTTATCTCGAGGTTTAATAAGTAACAACAGTAATAATAACATAAATTATAATTCTAATAATAACAAGAATTTGTCTCTACAGACCAACAGTTCAGTTATCCCAAAGTTAACAGTTGAAATGACAGTAGATAGCAGTGGGATAATTTCCACTGTGCATAATAATTGGAAAATCATAGCCAGGAACAATGAACTGAAGCTGGTATTAGGTTCTACTCCTCAGTTTGTACACAAAAAAGGTTTAAATATAAAAAGTATGCTGGAGAGGGGTCAAGAGATTAGTCTTGGTGTTAAATCTAATAAACCCAATGGCACTTATAAGTGTTATAATTGTAATAGTTGTAGGTACATACATGGGGGGGGGCTTATATTTGTTTGGATAATGTGTTGCATACTATCAGAATACCTGGTAGATATTATTGCAACACTAGTAATGTAGTATATATAGCTTTGTGTTTTGGGTGTCCTGTATACTATATAGGGATGACCACTAGATGTCTTAGTACTAGGATAAGAGAGCATTATTATGCTATCAAAACTAAGGACATCAACAACCCACTTTTCAGACATACACGTTCTTGTGAGTCATTTAAAAGTTTTCGTTTTCTATTTTAGAACAAGTTTTAGATGATGGTAGGGGTGGTAATAAGAACAAAGTAGAAAGAAGGGAAACTCTATGGCAACTGAGATTAGGAGCAGACAGTTCTCTGGGTTTAAATGATTCCATCAATATTAAATGTTTTTTAAGCAATAGAAAATTGATGATTTAATTGTTCAATTGTTTAATTGTTTCATGTGTTAATGGTTTTACTATATAAATTAATGGTGCTTGTATGGTTGTTATGTTTCTGAGGAAGTCTGAGGATGAAAACATTAATAAAAAGTTTTTTACGCTAAGCTGTTGCAGTTCATCTTGGTTCTAGCCTCATCCACCAGTTTATTGTTTTATTTTAAATCTGCATTTTGCCATTATAGTCAATGGCATGCAGAATGTAAACAATACCAGGAGCACTGATTGTCAAAGGGAAAGGGTCTGTGTTAGTGCAGTAACTAACAACCTACATACTGGGGTATGCAAATGAGGGGTTTTATTCTGAATCACAGATTCTTCAAAGTGTCAGCTTGTACCTAACCATGTAGGTGCAGCAATACAACAGTGCAAGTGTAAGAGCTGAATGACTTCATAAGGGGGTGCGTCATGCTTGCTGAAAGCTCATTGGAGCTTTGTGGCCTGTGTTTGCCCTTAGCTAACCATAGCTAAGGATGGGGGTGTGTCAGATGTGCCTGAGCACTGTGTACATAGCCTAAATGGGTGTGTGCACCACACACTGGGATTTTAACAATAAAAAATAGAGGAAATGGCAGCACTGTTTACATGTTAGCACTGGGTATGTGCTGCATGCCTCGGGGCTTAAATAGGGAGGAACTGGGAAGGGGAAACAGCAGTAGGAAGGCAATCCAGGAGAACTAGCATAGCTGGCAGGTGGAATGTAACAGAATCAACCAATTACAGATTAAGCAACCCAGCACACTACTGTAAACCATGCAAACACCCTACAGACTGTTTTTTCCGACCACTGGTGTACACAGATGGGGGATTTTTAACTGGCAAAACTAAGTAAAAATGTTAGATGCTGCTGCTGCTTTTCTTCATCAATATGTGCTAGAGACTGAGGGGGGGGAGTGAGGAGAAGAATGCTGACAACCGACCCGCAGTGAGGAGAAGAGTGTACAGACCCAGGGTAACCTACCAGGGCCTACATGAGCTGGAGATAGTAGAGCACTGTAGGGTGGACAGGAAGATTCTACAGCAAATCGTTGAGCTGTGCACACAGAACTAATAGAGGGGAACCCATCCCAGTGGATACCAAGGTATGTATAGGCTTAAGAATACTAGCCACAGGTACCTTCCAAAGACCAACTGGGGATATCATGGGGGTCTCACAGGCATCAGCATCCAGGGTATTCCACCAGTTCCCGGATGCCATGACACAACATGCCTAGGAGCACATATATTTTCCCACCACCCATGAGGTGTTGACCAGATGTATGCATCTCTTTCATAGACTGTATGCACATCCACATCAAAGCACCACCCAGTGAGTGTGATAGGGTCTGCATAAACCACAAGGGCTTCCCCTCCATCAACTGCCACGTCATGTGCGATGCCGAGGGCATTATCAGGAATGTGTGTGCTGGCAGCCCTGGAAGCTAACACAACTCCCACATTTTGCATTGCTCACAGCTGTATCAGGCATTTGTCAGGGGGGACATCCCATATGACCATCTAGTGGGGGATGCTGGCTATGTGCTGGAGCCATGGCTGATGACACCCATCAGAAATGCACACACATCTGAACAAGAACACCATAAAGAGGCCCACGCACAAATCAGGATCATTGTAGAGCATGTGTTTGGGATGCTCAAGTCACAGCTTCGTGGCCTTGACATATCCGGTGGAGCCTTGCAGTACTCTCAAGCTATATGTACACAAATGTTCATAGTATCTGCCATGCTACACAATATGATCCTGTGGAAACAGCTTCAGCAGGAACAGCATGGGGCAGGGCCACACAGCCATCCACCATTGCCAAGGCCAGCACAGGCACAGAAGGACTTGGATGAGGAACATCCTAATCCTGCTCCTGTAGGCAGAAGGAGGCATGCCCAGTATGCCCATGCCTTAGCAAAGAGGCAATGCATAGCACACACACTCTGACACTGTGGGGACCCCAGTGACTGATACCTCTCTCTGACTCACACATACAGTAAAAGGGATGCCAAACATGACACTACCTGAGCTTTACCATGTATGGGGAGTGTACTTTGTGCATCCAACATAGTCAGCCCTCCAGCACCATCCTCAATACTGGCCAGCAACAAGGTAAGTCAACCTTCCTATCAATTACTGAATGGAGTAGTATGTTCTCATACTTGTATGTATGATACGGATGCTAGCATGCAAGAGAATTGGGTGGCTGAATGGGATAGCAGCAGACTGCTGACAGCTACATGGGCAGCAGGAAATTCACAACAAATCCTGGTGTCAACATACTAGGCAGCACTACAGAAGGTGACAACTCCCACTGTAATACATGTGATGGTCCAAATAACTGTGGGTGTCAATAGATCACACACATGGATGTCAATGAGGATCACATACCCACCACCAGCCTCACACAGCAGGACAGGTGTAGATGACCATAAAGAAAGGCCTGGCTAAGGCCCCCAAATGATGGCAATGGTGAACAGCCCCCCAACAGACCTACACAGACATACCACAACAGGTCTGGCAGTTGCATTCTAGTTCTGAAGGGTAAGAAGTCTGAAACTGAAATTTATGCCATTAAGATCTAATGTGTACTCTACTGATATGCCTCCTGTCTGCATGATAGGTCACATTACAATATGAAATTGAATCCAAAAGAGCAACCTAAATACCAGTACAGTTATTGCAAATGTTTAAAGTCTGCAGGCATGCACCTCCCCCTCCCAAAATCCCACATAGTAATGCAGTAACAGGTGGCCTGCAGCACTCTTAAATGGCCTACAGTCCTCTGGTGAAGGCCAATGTCTCACCCATAGTGCCAATGTACTGAATGTCAGGGGGTCCCAACTAACAACCTATCACAATAAACAGAAAACAAATGCAAGGCCATGTTGACAACTGCCAGTAGCATGCCTCCCCATGTCCTGCTGCAAGGACTGTGGACCAGGCCATAAATACTACTGGGATAAAGGCTCGACAATAGGGATACCTCTGAGATATTGCTTGCATAGTGTTAGGAAGAGAAGAGAATAACAGAGGGAGATGTAGAAGCATGAATGTCATGGACTGTGTGAAGTCTGAAACTCTAATGTCCACCCAAACTACTCCCTGAATGCAAACCCATGAATGAATAGCCACAAAACTGCTTGTAACCCACAATGTGAAGGTAAACTGACAAGATATATGAGTCCTGCCTCTGGATAACCTGGGTGTATCTGTACAGCTGAGAGGTATGTTACCAGCAGGGTATGGCCATTCCATGAAGTTGAGAAAAGCACAAGGAGGGGATCCCCAGCCAGCATACTAACAAGGTGTTGGACTATTTACACAGAACCAGCAGTCTATTGTGTGTAACTACCCCTCCACAATGGCAGGTGTGTGCCAGAATGTGTAGTCTATATGCCTCAGAATATTGATCTCACTTCATTCATCTTTTATTTCCCTGGTAAATAACCATGAGCAAAAAATGATAATTGTCAGTAGTTGATGACATGATACATCACAGTGTAAAACAGTACATATGTCAGAAAATCTATGCTACAACCAAACATGTCACACAAGCAGCACGGACAGCAATAGTTACAGTATCCCCTGTATGTTATGCCCATTGTGTCTCCATATTGGCATCCTATCTACAGATATCCTGCAGAAACAATTTGCTAGGTGTAGCTGTAGCACAAAAAACCCTGAACTGGAGTCCAACCCTCCCTGGAATGGATGCACACACTCAGTATAGAATGTCATACTGTGCATGCTCCTACACTTAGAGAAATGAAGCCCTTGTCTAACAACACAGTGGACTAATGATATTGGTTATTCACAGCTGTCTGTGCACACACACCAAATTGTACACCATTGATACTTCACACATACACATTGAATAGGAATTCTTACACATATCTAAGGCCAACATAATATAGTCTGTTAAACATACACACACAGGGATGTGGGGAAGAGAAAGACAGACAGCGACAGAGAAAATCCCATTATGAGGCCTTTCCCATCCAGCACACATCCCATTGGCCTATATCACATGATGTGCTGATGTCATTCACTGTAGAAATACCTTTGGTTAACCCTCAGCCCTATAGTCTCAGTGGTGCTTGTGATAACTGTGTAATACTACAGTACAAATAAGTATCCATATAGCAGTTGTAATCTCAGTCCTGTCAAATGTAAAGTGTGTGAGTGTGTGTGTTTCTAGATTAATGTGATTGAGGCAATTAACACCCACTAAACTTCTCTTATCCCTCTTTCAGCACTGCTGCTGATGTCACTCACCTTCAAAGATACCTGAGGACAGCTCTCTAACATGTAATCTCTGTGGCACTTGTGATAACTGTGTAATACTATAGTATAGTACACTAGTTAGTTAGAAGTTCTAATCCTAGCCCTAGCAACTGTAAAACTGTTTGTGTACCTTTGTACACACCTGACTTTGTGGTCATGCACACTTCCCTTATTCCTCCTTTAGCACTGCTGCTGATGTCAATCACCTTCAAAGATACCTTTGAAAAGCTCTTTAATATATAAACTCTGTGGCACTTGTGATAAGTGTGTAATACTATAGTGTAATAAACTAGTTAGATAGAAATTCTAGTCCTGGTCTTAGCAAATGTGAGTGTGTGTGTCTTTGTAGAAACCTGATTTTGTGGTTATCCATACTTACTACACTTCTTTTACCCCTCCTTTAGCATTGCTGCTGATGTCACTCACCTTAGAGGTATGTTTGGACAATGTTCTACCTGTAATCTCTGTGGCATGTATAATAAATGCAGAACAATATAATAGCCATAACTACATAGGTAGGGATTTGAATCTCATTCCTAGCAAGTGTATGTATATATATCTATCTACATAGGTCTATATTATATGCTCGAAGGTTTAAAACTTCGACTCTCATATGAACGACACCATATGAGCAAAGTTTTAAAACTTCGAACAAATAAAAAAAATAAAAAAAAAAAACTTACCTGAATGCTCTGGGCAGGGGAGCTTGTCACATCCCCCGCTACTTAATATACCAACTCCAAAATTGCACTACATTGAAGTAAAGGGAAATATTCCCTATGGCTATCTCCACCGAAACTTGCAATATTTCAAAAGTTCACTCATGTGGTGTCGACCATATGAGGTTCAAACTTTTGAATGTTTGAGATTTCTAATGGAACCCTATCTACATATATATGTCCTTACCTTAAAGATTTTGGCCTCATTTACACACAGTACACTTCTCAGTGCCTGACTTTAGCAGTCCTGCAGATATCATTCACCTTAGAAGTACCTGTTGTCAACCCTAAACCGTGTAAGGGCATTAGTGCATGTGGTAAATGAGTAACCATAATGGTCTGAAAACATAGTTAGAGGTTTGAACCTCACTCCTAGTAAATGTGTCTGTGTAGGGTAAAATATTTTGTGACTCTCTCACCCACTACATCACCCAATGCCAGTTTTTACAAGGGCTGGTGATGTTTCTCACCATAGAAGTACCTTGGGGCAACAGCCATCCTCTAAACTCTGTGGTGCGTGTGATAAATGCATAACACTGTAATAACCATACCAAGGTAGGGTTTCGTAATTCAATACTGGCAAGTGTGTGTGTATCATCAGTATCCTGTGTGGGTGCTGGTGTGATTGTGTAATAACAGGATCCATTGGGGGGTGGGTTTTGCTAAATTATTATATTGAGGATCTAGTATATATCCCAACGTCCACATTACAAGGCTAATAGTTGTCAAACACTATAGAGGTTGGTGGAGACAATCCACAGCCCTAAATGTCTTGCGCCATGTGCAATGACTATGTGACAGTATGGATTAGTGAACACTATAAGCAACCCTTCTAAGACTCAGAGACCACTCTCCACCCACGAATCATAGACAAACACACTTGTCTAGGCAGAAACCACTATATCAGTAGTTCTCCTGCAAATTGCCTCACAGATAGTAACCACGGTGTGATTGCAGTGGGCTACATGCCTGTTGACCACAACAGTGCCACTGACATCAGAAAGTACTTTGATGTGTTACATCTCCTGACTGAGTGTGTGTTATCCAGCAAGTAAAAGGACATGGCACCCTGTTCCATCCCCTCAGTAGCCCAATCAATGTGTACAGTGGCCCTTTTGCCATGTTCCCCACTGGACACCTGCAACAACTATTGAGTCTGCAAATGTACCCCACAAAGGGAATACCATGCCTTATACACATGTCCTGTATGGACAGACACCAATAACTCCAATGAATCCCTGTATCATACTGTCTATGTAGATGCAATCACTACCTCAGTTACATAGCCAGGTCTCACCAAATGAGGTCAGGAATGCTATTTCTGAAGATACCAATGTGTCTACACAACATGCCTCAAAGACCTCAAGCACACTTCCACACTTCAAAGAACATGCATGTGGGACATGTGCACAACACAGAAACTGTCCATGTTATGGAATATAAACCACATACATGTGAAGCAGTGCACATCACTGGCCACCCAAAATAGAAATATGGATGAGTGGTCCCCAGGGGTGGGCACTGTATTCCCCATCCACTCAGTGTGGCTCAGCAGTGACTATGCTGCTGAGGCACACTGGGGACTATTTTCATGTGGCCTGATGCCAGGATATTCCCTTGGGCTAGCCTTGTAGAGCCTTCAGGCCCATTCACCTACTACACACCTATGAAGCAATTTACCTATGGATCTCAGTACTGACAAATGTGTGTGTGTGTGTGTGTGTGTGTGTGTGTGTGTGTGTGTGTGTGTGTGTGTGTGTGTGTGTGTGTGTGTGTGTGTGTGTGTGTGTGTGTGTGTGTGTGTGTGTATAGTAATCTGTGTGTTTGTTTGATGAATATCCCCTGTGGCTGTGGTGATTCTCAATCTGAGGAGAGTCTAAACCACTGCGCATACCATTATCTATTCTGACATATACCAATGTATAAACCACAGCCCTATAATCTGTGAGGCATATGTAATCACTATGTTACAAACCAGGGATTTCCTTGTACATACTGTACCCTGCCTATGACAAGGTGGATGTCTTACAACACTGCTATACCCCGTGGTCTTACTGCAGGGCCACATCCTGGTGACACAAAGATGCCTAGAACAGAAATGGGATACAGCATGTGAGAACACATTCACTCAGCACTTCACTTGTGTGGGGAGAGAGAGGTAAAGCTGGCACTGAATGTGTTGCCAAGATTGTGGCCAATATCTGTTGTCTCAGGATAGGTATTAGCATTGTGCAGTAACTCGTAGTACTTGTGTTTAAAGCTGTGGAGGTTATTGATGTAATTATCAAAGGCTGTTCTGACTGTCGTCAGTGTCTTGCCATGGGTGCAGTGAAGACATCCACCCCTATTTTCATGGCTGCAAAGTCAGCTTTGGAGAGGTTTTGAAAGATGGTTACCTTTGTGGGAGGTGTGGCTGACATGTTGAGTTCCATGTTGATTACAGCCTGTGTGAATCTCGCCATGCAGGGATTGATATCTGTGGATGAGCAACAGTCCCATATTTAAGTAGTTAACATAGGTCAAGGTTGTTGCATCCTTTACCAGAGGTCAGTATGAGCTGGTCCAGGGCAATGGAAATGATGAATCCCAGAAGTGCTGGGCCACTGTACTGGCACTTGGCTACTTTCCCCAGGTGATGGAGTGGTAGTCGAAGACTTATACTATGTCAGTGTTGTGTTGGACCATCATAGATGGCAGAGTGTTGAGGAATGTGCATTGACAGTCTAGGGACATAGATGTGGACCCATAGCAGGCTATGGTCTGGATGGCTCTAAAATACCAAGGCAGTTGTACCGGAAGCATCTCCAATGCATTATGATGGGATACTAGTCTGGAGGTTTTCCTAGCCATAATGAATATGGAGACACCACCTGTGGAGGTGTGATGTGGTCCATGTTTGGGGGCTGACAGCAGTGGAATGCATCATAGCCTGAATCTGCAGGTCTGCTTTCTGCTGCTGTGAACCACCTCTCCATTACAGTAGACATGTGTCCTCCACTCCAACGACTGCTATGAGTGACTGCATCCTGACAGTTAGATGTCTACTGTTGAGCAGCATGACCCTCAGATTGCACACGTGTAGCTGTTATGGTGGTAATGACATCAGGAACACTGCCTAATAAGGCATCATAGGGGTGGGAAGACACTTAACCAGTACCTGCAAACCCAGTGGTGACAAATGTAGGACATCTGTGGCAAGTCATTGGGTTCTGTCAATAATGTCATCCAAAGCAGAGAGGTACTGGATCCCCTGAGAATGACACATAACATGTAAGCCAATATTGCAGTCAATCATCTGTTGATAGTACTGCAGCATCATTCTGGGTGACAGCAGTGTACTGCCCAGGGCTACTGTCACACCTGCCTGGACCACAAAATCAGAGAGTTCATCAGTGTGTGTGTGTGAATGATGTACTCTCTGGCTTATACCATTTTTGACCTGTGTATTACATTTTACACTTCCCTTCACTCCAATTTTGTAGTCCTGTTGATGTCATTCATGTTAGAAGTGCCTTTGGAAGAGGTGGAAATGTGTAACCTCTGCGAAGCATTTTATAACTGCATAGCACTATAGTAGGAATGCCTAGGTAGGCAGGAGTTCTCATCATAATGCTGGTAACTGTTTTTGTGTGTGTGAGGATCATATCTTGTGTGGCTTATACGATTTTGATGTGTATTCCATACATGGCTGGTGACCACCTTCCACTGCCATTACTTTATATAGTGCCGTAACAGCATCTGCCTCACATGCAACATGTTAAACCATTGTACAGTCCTCTGTACAGATGTGTCTGGAATATCCATATGTGGTCTGTGTGCCCTAACAATGCCCATGTATGTCATATTATAGCCAAATAGGTCACAGTGAGTGTACTGACACATATGGCAGCATGAAGTATTACACCTGACTGAAACATCATGTTGATACGATGTCTAGTGCCTTCACAAGGGGCCAGCTTTTTAGGTACAATACATGAGTCCAGATGCTTGGTTTTACAAGTGAACTATTCCTTCTTAAAGGCTGGAAGAGATGTGGGGTGTCATATTGTGGTCGTAATTAGTATGTAACAGGAACACCTTGCATCTTAAGAGAAGTGTATACACAATTTATATCCACTGTATACCACTAATGTGTCATGCATGACCCTACATTAGGCCACCTGTCCAGCCCATTTTGCTTGCCTCTGTCCAGATGTCTTGGCACTGACAAGTTGTGAGATATGCTACAGGAATGTTGAATTCATGTCAGATAGGCCCCAGTGGTGACCACTGTAATGCAATCAGTCAAACTCAGCACAAGTGAGCATGTACAAGCAATATAGCTACTACCATAAAGCAATATAGATATCACTGATGGTTGTGTGCATGGTAAATTGCATGCGCTTCACATGCCTGGGGTATTGCAAGGCAATAACAGAACAATGTCATACTCACCAGCTTCAGGCTGCTGTTGCATATGCAGACCAGAGAGTCCTAGGTAGTTGTGAGAGGGAGTTATTGTCAGCAGACTCACATGTAGCCTGGATGCAGCATGTCTGCACATTTACAGTACTAACCGCAATAATACACAGTGCCCTGTCCTCACCATAGATGTGCACCTCTGTGCATTAGAAAACCACATTCACAACTGCAATTGGACCTGACACATGCATGTAGATACAATACAGATACATGTATGTCTGATACATTAGTGTACTAATCCCCACTGGGCCCTTACCTGCACGCCCCTCATCCAGTGTGTGTGCGTGTGCAACCCACCTCCACAATGCTTCCCTCAGCGTCATGGCTTGGCATTGGACATGTACCCCAAATTTGGTGAGGAGCTCCTCAGTGGGTGTCAGTGGGGGCTGGATGGCTGGGCCCCAAATTGTGGCTAGTCTGTCCCTCCCTACAGTAGCAGCCCATTGACTGGCATGGTGGATGAGGTCAATGGCCTGATGATGCACATGCTCATAAGTTCTGCTGTGCAGGCTGGCATCATTTACTCTATGGACCACACTGTTCCACAGGGCAGTCCTCTCTCACACATCTTCTGCTTTCCATCCAAATAATAGCGCATAATGCCCAATCACATATTGGGTGATGATGTCAGTTTCCCCAACAGAGAATGCTGGTAGGTCAGCACTCTGCATGTTACATGGAAGACATAAACAGGAAAAATGTCACAGGACCTCATATGGTTGGCAAAATGCACATCAACAGTGGTTATTATTTGCAAATAATCCACACTACACCAAAACCCTCCAAGCTATCATGGCTATAGGAGCTTGTATTACATGTCTGTCCCTGAGTTATCTTATTCCCCCCAATGTTGGACACTTGATTGCACAATCCTCTATTTTCCATTCATTTCTGTGTAGAGGGTTGACAGTGGGCATCTTCCATGTGGATGGTGTGTGGCTGGTGGCAGGTCTGTGTTTGACTGTGGTGTGTGATGGATCTGTGAGCACATGCCTGAGTTCATGTAGGAGGCAGACAGTGATGTTATTATGCTCCTTGGAAATATGCTGTTGTTGCCATCAGTAGGCAATATGTACATGGTTACCATTGCTGAGGGGAGGAGTGTGGTTGATGTGCATATCCCCTTGTACGACTGGGGAGGACAGGGTGGCAATGTTCCCACCTAACCTGTGTGATGCAGGTTGCCTATATCCACGGCATGTGTGTATGAGTTGTTCTTTGCCCCCAGTACAGGGTGACTTGTGTTATTTCCTCTGAGACTTACAACATATGTGGAGACACAGTTGTAATTGTCCTTGGTGGTGTGGATATGTATGATTTATAGTTATAGTCAGCCTTACTGGAAGTCACCTGTGAACTTACATGCTTGCTCAGATATAGATGGACTTGCTTACAAGTTGTTGCTTGCACCTATGTGTCCCTGTACAGCCAATGTAGCAACTCATTATGTGGTTTGTGTACTGCTGATGTCCACCAAAGGGGATTACTCTACCTTGGTGGAGGCTGGATATACAGGTCAGGTACTGCTGTGTCCCTATAGCTACAGTGGATATAAAGGGTAAACACCCCTGATACACTGCCTGGTATTTCTGCAATAGGAACATGACACCACAATAACTCATTTCATAACAATTCTTTCCTGTAGTGTGACCTATAGCTTGTGCAATTCAATTGAAAACATAACAATCTGGTCTGCGGAAACATATGGAAATAATACTCAATACAATAAGCCAGTTGAATGAGTGTGCATACCCTTAAACTGATATGTTGTGTATGCACCTCTTGAGATATTTACAGCATTCATCCGTCTTAGTCTGGACTCCAACATCATGGCACATCTTCACTTGGCAATAGTTTCTCACCTTCCTAGAAACACGTTTGATTGTATTTCAATGACATTGTACAGGTTAGGGGTCACATTCAAGATGAGAAACATTATGAAATGATCTTCTGTGGTCTAGTTGTCATACAGCACACATACCTGACATTCCAACAGGGGTGTGTACACTTTTGATGTATGCTGGATATAGGTGTTGCTATAGCTGGTAGTGATAGACATGGAGAGAGGGTCATAACACAGGTGAACACTTCTCTGATTAATACCTGATAATCATGCCTACTCTAATACCCATATCAGTGTCAGGGCAATGCAACAACCAGTAGCTGTTCACATCCATGTCTGTTTATGCACTGACACTGATATTACACACATGTGCAACATACACAACCTATGTACCTGAATGCTTGAAACCCATGTGATTAGTTTTGTGCCTTCCAGCTGAACATATGCATACATACATGTGCTTAGGGGATACCTGATATATATTTCTGTTGTATGTTAGTATGGCACACTGTGTTTACAGTCTTGCTGCTCAATCATACTTCTCAACCTGTTACAGTAGTACGTCTGGACAATGGCACACATAAATGGGTGTCAAAAGGGACATCAGTACTGATACTGTATTAATATAGCTGCACCATACATTAGTACATTGATTGCACAGTAGAGTTTGACATCATTGTGATAATCTGGAAGATGTCCAACAGTCATAAGTAGGCTATTATGTCACAATGTCATTGCTCACAGACTTGCCAACGGTTTGACTGACATAACACAGGTATATGTGTATGTGACTAAAGATATCAGTCACAAATGTGCTTATTGCCCAGCCGAAAACTATACAGTTGAATTTTATTAATTTAATATATCTCAGGCAGTTCAACACACTTCTGCAACAGTACTTTGCTATGCACATGCCCTCTCTATGTCTCAGCTTTACAAGGCAAACATGTGTCATACTCATAATCACAGGTAACACGGATAAGGAAAACGTCCCATTAACTGGCCTAGCAGTGGCACAGTCACAACTGTTTGACAGACACCCCTGCAGTAGTGATATATGATCTATCCTTTTCTAGGGTGAGTCAGGCTCCTGAGCTGTGATCCTACCTCACAATCTCTCAGAGCATCACATCTGGACAAAGCTTAAAATGATGGGGGGATAAATAGGGACAGACTTTAAATATGCCTGCTACAAACATAGGATGTTCGTAGAATAATACATGTTGGATTATGGTGAATATTCTTAAGGATGTGGAGTCTTAAACTCAAGTGTTTGTCATTACCTGATGACTTCAGTCCTCAGCTATTTGCCAGAAAAGTACAGATTTCAGAAGGAACAAACAAAAATATATGATGGCAAAATGTGGACATTCTGTGAAGATCTGTACAGTTGAGAGGTATGTCTGTGATATCTACTACTGCAGAGAGGGTCAGATGTTATGGCCATAACATAGGTTTAGCAGAACATTACTACAGCAAGTCTTGTTGGGACATATATGCCTCCAAATCATATTTCCCATTATTACAGACCAAGTACTACATTCAATTACTTGCTTACATGTTCCACTTACCATTTTCCTTTCTTCGCTTTTCCACTTTATGTTTCATTTGTTATCTCTCTCTCTCTCTCTCTCTCTCTCTCTCTCTGTGCACTACATCGATAGTGCTGGTTTGAATAGGTGGCAGCATGGCCAAGGACTGTTGGATACACAGTGGTTAAGGCAGTTTTGAGCAGCTTTGAGTGTGTTTGCACGGGTTTGTGTGAAGGTAAGCGGTGCTAACATACAGTTAAATGAAGAGGCGCTTACATCATGTAGGCTTCACTTACCAGTGTGCAAATCTGCTTACCATTTACATTTAAGCAATGCTTACACCTGCTAAGCATAGCTCAGCCCTGGTAACCAGTGATCACATTCCAGTCTGATAAAATAGCACCATAATGACATCCTTAATAAGTCTATTTAATTCCCTGTACGTAACATTATTCTATGTGCTGTGAGTATACTGTATGGGACACCTGAGTATACATGGGTAGAACCACAATCATTTCTCTTTGTATTTGTTTCATACATGGGTAGTATCCCAGGTTATATGCAGTCACCCTTGCATGTTACACCAGTTACAGTGCACTGGTTGACAAATATAGTTTAACCCATATTGTATCATTATGTTACTACTTTTGATAGTACTTTCCCAAGTAAGAGTAGATTGCAGATTATAGTACTGGAACCATACAACTCTGCATGCAAAGCTGGAATCTGAGTACTGACTATCTTGTTCTTGGTGCTTGAGCTGTATGTTAGTATGCATCTCCTATTGGATATTGATCTGATATGTTTATATTAACTGTAGAATACTGCTGTCATGTAGTAATCGCATACCTTTCAGTTTCAGACGTCTATTTTTCAAAGCATTCATCCTAATGCATAACCTGTTTGCTGTCTACTTTCTGTCTGTCCTCTGTACAAATGTGCTGATGTCAGGTATTGCTACGGCCATACCACTATGTAGGTGCCAACATTGTATTGTGCTGTGGGCCTGGACACTGCTGCTAGTTCTGACATATGGGACATTCCTTAATGTGGGCCTTGCCCCTTCCTTGAGTGTGTGGGGGACATTACAGCCCACCACGGGCTACAGATTCACATACAGTATGTGGCAATATGTCACAGGACAGGACATGTGGAGACAGCTAAACACATGGGGGACATATCCCTAGAATTCTGAACAGATTCTATGTCATCAGTGCTGTTATACACAGGGTGGATTGATAGATTGACAGGGTTTGTGTGGACATGCATTTAGTGAGTGACTTCATTAATGACAGTGATATGTCTCTGACATACCTATCGACTGGTACGCTGTTCACAGACTGGCCACATGGTTGCCTGTTATGTTTTGTCTGTTTAACAGACAGTTGGTGTCCTTGGTAAATCAGTTGTGGACTCTGGGGAATGCAGTCAGTAAATACTCACAGGTATTGGTATTATCAATGTCATATTCCTCATAAAGGATGTTATAACAAGCCCAGTAACATCTACAACTGTCTCAATGTATGACAGCAGTATGTCCAATCTGCCCCAGTGTTTGTGCCTCTGTACCCAGCTAGTGATATAGGGGTTGATGCCTAGCTTAGTGAGTTTTTGCATGATTCCTGAGTGGTGAATGTTATCAAAGGCTTTGGCCAGATCAAGGTAGGTTGTATGTGCCACCTTGCCTTCATCCACAGTTCAGGTGACTGACCGCCAAGAAGTTGACCAGGTTGATTGAGCAGGTGTGACCTACCCCTCACAAAAGTAAACTGTGTGGGATCCTGAGTCTGCAGATTCCTATATCCCTGTTTAT
>NC_056742.1:207646600-207751600 GCF_019279795.1 Protopterus annectens
GCTTAATGGGGTAGATGCTAAGCCCTGTTTACCAGTGCGCAAATCCACTTATCTCTGCTAAATCTTGCTTAAACTTTAAATTTCATTAACACCTCACGTTTAGGGCTGCTACACTACCCTGGTTAGCATATACATAATAATATTCACTACCTATTTTTGAAAAATACATTTCAGATGCGTTTCCCATATAAAAATCTATGGATTGCAGTGATCATCGTAGGTTAGTACTAGGCTAACTGCCCTTGTGAGCCATTTTAAGCCTAGCCAATTATCCCTTGTGAGACTCAAATGCTGTACCTTGTGTTTGTAAGGCAAACACTTAACCATTAGGCCACCCTCCCAACCCTGGCTGATCCCTGACTGATTCGGTGTTAGGTGAACATTCTGACCACTATGCTATTCCAGTTTCACTATTAGTAGTGTGTATACTTCTATTTAGTTTCTTTTGATGTTTAAACTCTGCTATGCATAGCTGCACGATGGGCACACCTGCTCAGCTATGCCTAAACTTTATTGCACAGAGGAAAAAAAAATAAGGAATATATTTTAAATATTGCTATTAGACACTTAGAACATTGATAGAATGACAGGCTTTGGATTAGCATGAATTTTCTGATGGATGTAGAGTCTTAAACTCAAATATTTGTCATTATTTAATGACTTCAAATCCCAGCTATTTGTCAGACAGGTGGAGATTTTTGGGGGAACACACCAAAAATGTGAGGCAGAAATCTGGACATTCTGCAAAAATCTGTACAGTTGAGAGGTATGGCTGTCTGTTGTTTTTTCTACAGACACTAAACTGTCCGTGGAGACTTTCATTCATTTTGAATTGCCGAACAGCAATTCTTGAGTGCAGGGGGTGTGTATATTGTGAGAGCACTGCTCTTGGACACTCCCCCTGCACTTGCACACAGAACCATCTCCATTTTAAAGCATGGCAGCGCACCTTCATACATACGCATGGCACGTTGCCGTGCTGCATAGGAAAGGTCCCTTCCATGCAAGAATAAGCTATTCTTGTACGGAAGTTTGGTGAATCCAGGGTAGTATATTTCTACCTATTATTGCAGACCCAACGTAAATGTAAATGTAGATGACCCCCCCCTCCCTGAACACACAAGACCAAATTCCTTAATACACACATATAAAATCAGCAAACTTTAAAGCTTTACATATCTAAATTTCAGGACACACTTGAGGGAACAAGTCTCATTAAGTCCTCATTTTTCAGTGGCATTTAACCTCAGCTGCCATTCCAGCTCTAATTTTTCTAGGTGTGTTTTAATATCACCTCCTCTATGTGATGGGACTATACGATCAATCACAAAGAAAATAAACTTCTTAAAGTTCTCAAAAGCCAAGCTATGTACAAATAATGCAATCTCATTCTTTCTATTTACACAAACTCCTGAACATTGTTTTTTTCTATCTGGGAAAGTAAACACTTGGCCACCATGGAGATTTTTGCCTTTTTCTCTGTTGTAGTGCGATCTTGGAGTTGGTATATTTAGTTGGAGGGATGAAGCCCCCCATATCAGTGCATTTAATTTGCTAATGTTTCTAATTTCGTTGGTGGCAAAGGAGTTACTTTCCCATAGAAAAAAATATAATATTCTGGGAGATCATGATTGTACACATTTGACAATGTGGTCTCGCTGTTATGAAAGTCGATGAAATGGTTAAGTTGAATTTATGAAGTAGTTCCAAACAAATATATATTTATACCAATAACATGCCTGTTAACTGCCCAGATTTTTGACTGATATTTTTGCTTTGATCCTCATACAAATTGTGGTTTTCCTACATATAATTGAGGATGGAAGTCACTAAATAATGACAGACATTTGAGTTTCTGAGTTTATATCCTTCAGAAAATGCATCCTAATGCAAAAACTTTTATTCAATCATCTTTTCTTGGTTCATAAAAGTAATATTTAAAATCTGTCCCTATTTTTCGACTTTGTCCTTCCATTTCTTTTGATTTTGTCCAGATTTTGTGAGCTATGAGGTTTGGAGGTATGAGTGTATTTGTGGGTGTATGTGTCTATATATATATATATATATATATATATATATATATATATATATATATATATATATATATATATATATATATATATATATATGTGTGTGTGTGTTTGTGTGTGTATGTGTATATATACATATATATATATATATATATATATATATATATATATATATATATATATATATATATATATATATATATATCATATGGGGGCCCTATTAGTTGATCAAGTTTTAAGAAACTCAAAATTCATATGGTAGAGACCATACGATTGAATTTTAAAAACTCAAAGCTTTTGAATGGAGATTGCGGTACAGTAAGGATCGGGAAATTTACCATTTTCCTCATTGTAGTGTGATCTCAGGGTTGGTATATATAATTTGCTTGGGGTGCAGGGGGCTTCCTCCCCTAAAAAAATGTAAAAATGGAAGGTTTTTGTGTTTTGTGGCTTTTTTTGATGTTTGAGTTTTCGGAAACTTGATCATATGGTTTAGACTTATGAATTTCAAGTTTCTGAAAACTGGATCATGTGACACAGACCCTATATATATATATATATATATATATATATATATATATATATATATATATATATATGGTCCCTGTTACGCTGTCACAGACGCACGTTGTCGAATGTGTCTTTGTCGAACTGAAAAGTGGGAAAAGGCAAAATAGCGAAGCAGCTAATTCACTTGGCCGCTTTCGCTACTTTGCCATTTTTGGCACTGTAGTGCAATCCCGAAGTTGGTATATTTAAGTAGGGGGGGTGTGGGCAAAGGTCCCCACATAATGTAATGTTTTACAGTTTTTTTTTTTTTTTTTCGGAATAGTGATTTTTTTTCCCTTGGCTATAGGGATTACTATAATGCAGAAACTTTCAGGACGAGGCTATCACATCTCAGTAAGCCTTTCCAAATCCTAAGGAGAGTGTTCCCTAAATACTCTTTCTTTTTCAGTTACATTTCTCTATCTATCTATCTATCTATCTATCTATCTATCTATCTATCTATTGTATTAGTGAAAAACATACTGCTAATGGGAGTCATTCTTTCTTCTGAGATACTAGCTCTAAAGTTTTATAGTCAGACATTTTCTCCTAACAAAACAATATGATCTCAGTTATGTGATATAAAACATAAACTTAAGTTATGACCAGATCCTGAGGGTCAGCATACTGAAGGGAAAATGATAGAATTTTTAGCTTTTGGCACATTTTGTAGAGTGTTGCCTTTGCATGTTTTCCAGGACCCCAAAAATGCTAAACACTTTATAAGTGGATAAAATGTTATGTAACAAACCTCTGTTAAGAATGGGTTATTCTTGGTCTGTAGTAACACTAGTATTAAAATTTGAGAAAAGGAAATGTGGATCGGAAATGGGGGTCACGTAATCAGATTTTCACACCTAGCCTGAGTGGAATTTCACATCCTCTTACACCTGCAGGGTTTCTTCCTAGACAGCTTTCTCCTGAGCTTGAATTCTGAGACTGCTGTTTTCAAAACTTCCTGTAAACTAATGTATATAGCTCAAAAACTATAAAAGTTACAAAAAAGTTAAAATATGAAAGCTATTCAGCAGATACTCCTCTTCACAATGGTGATATTAATAAATCAAAAAAAACTTAATGGTAGCTATATAATGAACAAGTAATTTGGCAATACGTAAAATTATTTATTATAATTATGCAAACAAATACTAATATTCCCAAAACCAAAGTATATTGACTTTTGCTCATGCAGACATGATCTTCAATTTGCTGCAAAACAATTTTCTAGATGTTGCTGTCATCTTGAGATGTTTGCAGAACTATGGTTGGGAGTTGATATAATGGTCTCTTAGACCCAAGGTACAGAGTTTGATTCTTACCTTTGAAAGCGAAATTGGCTAGGCCTGAAATAACCCACATGGACAGTTAACTGAATACTAAATTATGAACTTCGATGTGTATGTATATTTACTTATTTCATGAAAAAAAGACACAATGCCACATTCAGGTATTACGGATAAACTTAGCAAACTGAATGTAAACCCCTTTGTTGTAAGATGGGTTGCCAATTGGTGCTATCAAAGTGGGTGACTCCAAATCAACCAGCAGACCTGTCACCAACCAGGTACCACAAGGGTCAGTACTAGCCTCCCTACTGTTTGGTATATACTTTTAAGAAGTTCAGGCCAAAACTAAGGGGGTGTGGCTGATCCAGTTTGCTGACAATTGCAAACTGGATGCAATTACTGAATCTCCAAATGACATCAGTATACTTCAGGATGTTCTTTTGCAGACCAACAGTTGGTGTCTTAGTCATGGCCTCAAACTAAATGCAAAGAAATGCATCATCATTCCCTTTGGTAAAAACAATGTCCCTTCACACTATCAAATTAACAACAATACCCTACGCTCCTACAAAGTGGTAAGGGATCAGGGATCACAAGTAGACTCCCACCATAACTTTGACCACCATGTGTCTACTGTAATAAGGAAGGCTTTCTACATAGCATACTTGATTACCAAAGGCATAGCCTCTAGAGCAAAGGAGGTTATAACCCCTCTATGTTCATCACTAATCAGCCCTATAATTGAGTATAATGCCCCTTTTGGCATGCACTATACAAAGCACCTGCAGTTCTTGGAGAGATCTCAGAGGTTTCTCACAAAGAAGATCAAGGGACACCAGCACATGGCTTACACAGACCGACTAAAGTCCCTGTTACTATACTCTGTATGATATAGACTTATTAGGGGAGACTTATGCCTGGCTTACAGAGCAATCTCCGACCCAAACTTAATGAATTTGCTGCACATCCATAAATCAAATTGGACAATAGCTACCCATTCCAGGGAAATAAATATGGCCTGGGAATTGAATAGGGCATGTTGGAGGGATAGATGTGTCTGTCAGTGACTGCTGCATCTTTGGAATAGGCTGCCAAGTCATTCATGTGTAGCAGACACTGTTCAAAAGGAACCTGGATGAGTGGATGGGGCACTGTAAATTCATACTGGGGATAGCACCCACAAATCCTTCTGGACATGGGTAGTCATTGCTAAATACATTCCTGGGTATTGACTACAGTATTTATGGTATCATATTTGGATGAAACGGCTAGGCTTGAAATAACATCCTGGTTGATAGCCTAGTAACCTCCTATAATTCTATGATCCTATAAATATCTGAAAGGTAGTGCAACATTTTTTCAGGATTGTGAAGGCTTTCATTTGATACCATGGAGAACCATATAAACACTTTCTTGGCTGCGTTATTAATATAATTATTATCACATATCATATATAATATTTCTGCAAAATAACTCCCATTTTCTCTGGCATCAAATACTCCATGTCTCTAAGGAGCCAATCTTGACCTCTGTGGTGAATAGGCATGCAAAATGCTGCTGTACTGTGTTTATGCATATTTATACACATATGCCTAGTTTAATAATAAACAAGTATAAATATCTGCATATTATATTGGTAGTAGGTAGGCAGCAGGAATCAGTGACAACCTTTGCAGCATTTTGTAAGCTTACATTTGATACCATGAAGTATCATGTATTAATACATGCTTGATTTGCATCGTTAATAACAAAATATTAACATGATACACAATAATTTTCCATAAAAATAAATCACATTTTCTTACTTACTGACCACTGTATTTAGACCAGTAGACATTTGTGGATGGTGTGGAGAGCTGTCAAGTGAAATATATTCTACTGTGCTACTGTGTAGACACTGCCTGAGATATTTAAGTACTATATGAATACATGAATAAATATCATATCAAATGTTAAACAAGTATAAAAGTCTGAAAAGTGCTGGTAGTTCGATGCAAGGTTGGAGAGTGATGCTTCCCAGCATTTTGTGAGTTTTCATTTGATGCCATGACATACCACAAAAACTCCTTGCAGAGCAAGCTAATTATACAAGTATTGATACTGAACATTTTTGTCTTATGAGCAAGTTAATTAGCAGAAATAGTAAACACACAACAGCTGCAATAACATACATTAGCTCATTGCTGATAAACACATAAAGTAGAACCCACTTCACTCCCCCACATGGATTTGTCCACCAAAAGCAATGTCAAATGCAGCCTTCTACTCTTGCTTTAAAAGTTGCATTTTGCTGTCCCTTCATTAAAAATGATAAAGCACAATAACACAGTTCAATCTGGAAAAATGTTTCCCCCCAACAAGAAATTCACAGACAAGCTCTCCATTTTGTGAGAACACATCAGATTTTACAAAGAACAGCTTTCATAGGTGTAGTAAAATTACAGACAGATGAACTAAATTCATTCATTAGCCAACATCATCTTAGCCCAACAATCAAGGACAAAGCTAAAAAAAGTAACAGGAACAATATCAGAACAGAAAATACAGATATGCATTTTAAATATTGCTCTTACACTTGTTTCTTGGATACAAGTACTTTGATAACAGGTTTTGATTATGTTGCTTTTTTCTGAAGGATATGAAGTCTGACACTCAACGTCCTGGCATTATTTATGGACTATAACCTTCAACAATTGTCAGAAGACCAGATTCCACAAAGACACATTTTAAATATTAACAACCAAAAATAACAAAAATTGCTGTGAGATGCCTCCAGTAGGATACCTCAAGTAGCATACCACAGGTTTATTAATGATTAAAGGCTTTCATTCTCAAAATTATCAGAACTTCACAAGAACTGAAGCAACTTCCGTATTTTATATACTCTTAAAATATGTGTCCATATTTTATATACTCACAAATCTGCATATTATATACTGTCAAATCCATATTTTGTATGCCAGGTTTTTGTATTATGTCACTTTCTCTAAAGGATATGAAGTCTGAAGCTCAACTTCCTATCATTATTTAGGGACTGTACCCCCAAACATACTTAAATGAAAAAATGTTAGAAAAACAGTTCTGCATTACTGCAGCTTTTATGAAAAAAATATCTGTAAATCAGACCAAAACATAAGGGTGAATCAAGATTAGCTTGCGTCCACTATAGCATGACTTCAAGAACTGTCATCCTTATGAGAAATATCTTGTTTGCCATCTATATGAGGAGTAAGATGATGAAACTATTGATTTGTTACCATAGTTCATAAGAATATGGTGTACTGCTCTGGGCAAGTGTGTATTTCACAACAAAACTGTATCACCTGAAACTTTCCTTCAACATTACAAGGAGGTGCACTTACTTAGCTAAGGTTGCTACCTTTTAAAGGGGCCAAAGTGGGACATGTTTGTGTGTGGCCAATATGACAGTGGCCACACCCTCTACCATGATATCACCAGCAGAGTGGCGAAGGAGATGCTGTTATGGGTAGAACAGCTGGCTGGCTGCTGGAGTGGTGGGCTGGATGCTGGAGTGGCTAGCTGGTTGGCTGGCTGGCTGGCTGGCTGAATGGATGGCTGGATGGCTGGCTGAATGGTTAGCTGGATTGCGATGCAGCTGTATGGGTCAGCAGAAAACTCTTAACTATCATGAATTATTCTTGATATTCCTTCTCCTTTATACTGTATGTACTATCTTCCTTAATATTTTCCATTTTAGTTTCAAATGTCTTTCGATTATTTTCATAAAGATCTTATGATCATTATTATTCAGTACTATTGGTCTTCATTTTTTTTGTCTTCTGTCTTCCTTTTTTCCATATGAATTTAAGTATTCTACTACATAATTCTTTGCACATAAAACCTTAATTTACTGTAACTATTCCTTCAAAATCTTTACAGAATACATATTCTTTGGCTAATCCCTTAATTTTTTGTAAATTCATACCCTAGTCCATCTGGTCCTCCATCAAATCTATATTTACTTGTCCTAAAACTTCTACGTATTTAAAAAAATCTCCATGTGCAACTCTTTATTCTCTTTTTTTATGTTAAAATTTTTAGTTTCCATATTTTCTTTACCACCTTATTGCTTGTTCTTTAAACATTTTTTGTACATACTGTACTACACTATTCACAATCTTTTCCTGATTTTTTTCTATTTCTCCTTTTACATTTTTTTTATTTCCCTCATTGCATTAGCATCTTATTTTACTAATCTGCTTAATTAACTCAATACTTCTTCCCTTTTTCCTTGTAAAAATATATTTGCTTATATAACATTTCTTATATTTTTCTTGATTTATTTCATATAATTAATTTTCTTTGTCAAACTACTTTCTATCATTATGTTCCAAATCTTCTAATGCATTGTTATATATTCTTTGATATTTTTCTTTCTCTACTTTTCTCGCATCATATTGCTACTCTAAAACACATTTTTTTATATTTTTCCTTAAATATCATCCAAAATTCAGAACAATTTTTATAAAATGCTCACATAGTAATATGATCTTACTAATCTCTTTCTTCATTCCATGATTTCTCATTTATATTTTTTATTCTTTTTGCCTATTTTTAGATATTCTTTGTTTTCTGTTATCTCCAGCCATATTGTAATATGACCAGAAAGCCTTAATTCAACTATCTCCCCTTCTCCTATAACTAAACCTTCTGATACTGTAAAATAACCTATTTCAGTTCTATACATATCGCTTTTGTAAGTCCATGAATTTTTCTTCCAAAGTTTTAACCTACCACATGTTATAACTTCTAACATTTTTTCTTATATCTCCTTTCTTTTTATGCTTGCTTATTAAATCACAATTTAAGTATCCTGTTGTTATAATATTCAGATTTATCACTACAAAGTCTAAAATCTGATGAAATAAGCTTTTCCTTTCTTTATAGTTAGCATAAGCATATGGTTATAGTTCTATAAACGTATTCTTTCCATTTAAATTTACAGTGGTTAATCTTCTCATTTTTATTAAAGTTGCATCTAATATCTTTACTGTATTTTAACAGAATACAGCTACTCCAGACCACCCTCATTTCCCAAATTCCAGATTATCTTTCTTCCACATACTTTCTCTGTTTGTAATCATTCTTCATTTGTTAAAAATCTTGTACCTTCTATTATAATTACATCTACAGCACACATTTTACACATTTTACACCACTAAAAGATTTGTATTCTTACTATATTCTTAATCATATCCACATTTACAAAAAGCACTTGAAATGTTTAATTTTCCCTTTACTTTGGATTCATGGATATATATGTTCATAGTTAAATACTAGGCTAACTTCCTTAATAGACCATTCTAAGGCTAGACTATTTTCTTCCCAAAGGTGAGAATGAAACATTGCACTTGTGTCTGTGAGCCAAACATCTTAACCATTAAACTGTTCCCCAATCATTAGCTGTATATATTGTTTTTCATTCATTTCCCTTCTTTTTTCTTTTGTACTTATTCCTTTAAATTTTCTTTTTTCTGTCTTTTAGCATTTTGCCAATGTAATTATTTTTTACTACCTTCCAGTTTATGTCTTCTTCATCACTTATTTCAGAACCTTTTTCTATGTCCTCTATATTATGTTTTCTTATCTATTTTTTCTATTTTTGCTATGTGTAAAATTTCTACTTTTTGTTCATTTTCTTCTTTCTTTTTCTTTTTTCCTTACTCTTACTTGCATTTTTACAGTCCACCCATAAACATCCAATTTTGTTACATGTATAGCATTTCAGTTCACATTTTTTGCATCATGCCCCATTTCCCCAAATATAACATTTTCTTTTGCCATAGTTACTTATCAAATGTACTTGTTTTCCAAGCAAAAAAATGAGTTGTTCCCAGTATTTTACAAAGCTTCAATTCCCCTCCATGTTTATCATACTTGTTATATGCATATTTTTTTCTCTTTCTATTTTAACCCAGCCACCAGTCCATAAACCCCTTCTGTCATAAAGTTTTGCAATGTCTAGTACTTCTTTACATAACATTTTCAAATGTCCTTTCAATGTCTCCCTTTCTTCCGCTGTTAAAAATTGTACATTAATTTTCTTTTTTGTTTCCCTGTTAAATGCTTTTGTCACATAAAGATTACATGGGTTACAGTATTTTTTTTTTATATTCTCGAAGAGAAAATTCTATTGAAAAAACAGTGTCAAATATAATGGCACAAAATGTCCTTTTGTTAATACGTTCTCTTATCTCATGTGTTTTTACACTCAAAGGAACTATTAAATTGACCCACCCTTCATATCTGCCAATTTCTTTGTATTCTTTACTTTGAATCCTTACTACATACTTTCGTTTTTCATTTTCTTCTGCCTAATTTTCTCCTACTCCACTTTTGCCTTCTTTTACTTTCTGTGCATATGCTTTCTTTTCCATCTCACCACTATTCTTCAGGATTGTCTTTGCATCCTTCTTTTGTATTTTCTCCATAATGTCCCATCAGGAAACAACTCCTTCATTTTCTATCTCACTCTGCATTACCATTTCTTTAAGTAAATCATCATGCAACCCTCCTGACTGGAGGGGTGCATATTTAAATCCATTGTTTGCTGACTCATCTCCAGCAAACAGATTCTGTTGAAGCATTTCATCAGAATCCTGCATGCATTCTCTGGTCTCAGTATTTGCTTTCTCCTACATTTCTTTCACCAATCCATCATTTCCTTCTATCTCCATCTGCCTCCCTGTTTCTCTGGGCTGCCTCTGCACCTAGTATGGAAACAGGAAGTATGCCTGGGTCCCACTCGCAACAATGATGAGTAGGAGAATTTCCCTGATGCCCTGACCAAATTTCCCTTAGTGGTATAAATGTCAACTTGGGTCTCCCCTAAAAATGGGCCACTACCCTACTGGGACAAATCTGGTTAACAAAAGAATAAATAAATGAAACAAAAACTTCATAATCTTGGACCATCTTAAGTTTAGATCTTTTTGTATAGCTATAATCTTAGCTGACACTCAGTTTCAGTATACAAGGCCACTTCTTTGTTCCTTCTTACAACCTTAAGTCATCTGGTTGTAGATCATTTAGTTATCAAAGTCTTTTATTGTGGACTTTGTTTCATGCATGACTTTGAAATTCATCCACCTTAGCAGGATTTAAAACAGGGTTGAAAGGACATTGTTTGCATTCAGATGATTAGTATGTATTTTATTATCTTATTGTGTCTATTATTTTGTTTATTTCCCATGTATGTGCTATGTTTTATGTTTGTTGTCACTTATTAATCTGCACTGTGCTTAGGTTCAGGTACATAATCAAATTTGGACTGGATCTTGAACTTAAACATTTGATTAAGCAATTTATGGACCCTGCATCTCCACATCTAAATGTGCAGTGCTTATAAACCCCACCCACTATCATTTATGCTCTGTGCCATAACTGGGTTCACTAGCAACCTTCCAAAATCAAAATAATATGCCATTCTATTAGTATTTTGATGCAGTTCAAGCACAGGTTTTGCCAAGTTGCTTGTTTACATGGAGAGCCCATTGAGTTGCTATAATAATCTCCCGTTATCATGTACTGTCAGGCTGGGAATCATTTCTCATACTTCAGTTCTCAAAAGATTCTCCTTTCAGCAATGGAAATAAAATGCATACATAGGATCTTAGGATCATGGGAAGTTACTAGGCTAATGGTCCTAGGGCACTTACAAGCCTAGCCAAGCTCTACCCTTATTTTTACAATCAGCACCTATTGCTCTTGTCCAAGAGGGACACGGACAGAAAGCCCAGGGTGAATTTATAGTTACCTATCCAATCATCCAGACTGAGTTTGAAGAGGGCCAATGAGGTGCTCTGTTTAACATGAAGTGGGAGTCTGTTCCAAAGGTGTGTTAACCTCTGTGAGACAAATCTGTCCTTTCAGCAGGTTCTATTAATGTCACATACCAGGTTAAGATCTTTAGAGTGAGTAACCTGTGTACCATTTGACTTACAGATATGCAGCATTTCCAATAAAGCAAGGTCAGAGATTGCCTTGTATGGAAGGCAGAGATTGCCTCTGAGTAGTCTAAATGAAACATAATAATGTGACAGTGATTTCAGATGTTCCACATAGGACAGATGTTGAAGACCTTGAACCTTCCTTGTGAGGAACCTTTGTGGTCTCTCCAATTGCTGCAGGTGCATGGAAAGGTACATACCAAAAGGGGCATTGTACTCAATTATTGGCCAGATGAGGAAAGAGTACAGTGAGGTTATAACTTCTTTTTTTCTGAAGGTAATGCCCTTACTTATGAAGTAAGCAATATAGAATGCCCTTCTTACCACTGATGAGACATGGTGATCAAAGATAAGGTTGCTGACAACCTGTGTCACTCTAACTGAAAGGGATGATAATACATTTTTTGCATTGAGTTTAAGGTCATGACTTTGTCACCAATCATTTGTTGTGTAAGACACTCTTGTATGATGTTGACATCATTTTGAGATTCTATGACCACTCCCAGTTTGCACTCATCAGCAAACTTTGTCAACCACAGACCTTTAATTGAATGATGCATGCATGTATCATTCAACTGCACACATATTTTCATGCAATCCAAACAAAAGGTCACATAAATTCTAATACAAACAAGGAAGACATATTCTTAAATATCCACTTGATACTGTCCATCATTATATGTGCACACCAGTCAACCAAATTCTACAATCAGATCTATTACAACACCATTTCAGTGGGCATGTAGTCTAGAAAACCATCAACTAATTTTCACGTTATGCATTCCTCAACATACATCAGTATGCATGGTTACCATACTGGCTTACCCATCATTCTGTTTTTCCACGTTTCAAAATCAACCACTGTTAAATTTGATTGTACTTCCTAAATACCATTCAGTAAACTAATCATACTTCTCAACTGTACAGATTTTCGCAGAATGTCCAGATTTTTACCTCATATTTTTGGTCATTTTCTCATAAATTTGTGGTTTTCTGGCAGAAACTTTGGCAAATCATTGCAGGTTGAATTCAGAAAATAATGACAGGCATTTAAGTTTCAGACTTCATAGCCTTCAGAAAATTAACGCTAATGCAAAATCAGTTATTCTATCAATTTTCTAAGTTTTCAAGAGAAATATTTAAAAAGTGTTCCTATTTTTTGGGCCTTTGTCTTCCCATTAATGATGGCTTTGTCCAGATTTCATGCTTTAAGAGGTTGAGAGGACCTCATCATGGAAGATAGATAATTAAAAGACTATTACAAATCATCCAGCACATATATAGAATCATAGAAACTTATCTTTGGTCCTTACTAGAAATAAACATTGAACTTTGGAGTATTTAAAAGAGAAAAACTATACATTTCTATGACATATAGACCATTGGCAAATAATGCATTCTAGTCATGATAGAATATGCATACACATAAAGTGGTACCATGATCAAAAAACACAGATATGTAAAAGCATTTTGTTTCTTATGTTTGGTATGTTGCTGAGGACTACCATGACTTAATGGGGTACAATAGTCCTATGGGGTTTGCAGTGGCATTCCTATGTTTTTAAATGATGTACAGGAGTGGTATGCTCAGGAATGACAGCATCATGTATCCTGACTGCACTGCCCTGTACTGGTTAGATGGAAGGCACTTGGTTACAAAACTGCATGCCTTACCAAGTAGCTACAATTGCTACTTGATAAGGAGTGCTTTATAGCTTGGTGCCAGTTTAATAACTGTTATTCACTATCAGCACGGATGTCTGTGATTCATAACAAAAAAAAAAATCAGTCATTATGCATGTCAGCTACACTTGGTTCATGATCATAATATAGTAATGGAGGGGAATCTGTGTGCCAGGTCACTGACTTTACAGAGTGAGGGAAGGAATAGGGAGCATGGAGGTACAGATATGCCTGCACTTTAGTGGACTTTTTGTAGTTTTCCTGTCATGCAGGTTAAATCATTTATCTAATCATGTTTGTCTGCTTTAAGCAAACAATGACAAATCCCGGGGAAAGACTCAAGAGCGAAAAATACTTGAGTGTAATAAATCTCATAAAAAAGCTTTTTCCCCCGTGGGGTACATCAAACTGCAGTCCTCGTGTAAAGGGTACCCCGCCTACTTATACATGCAAACTGAATTACACTCTTTTCGTAAAAAAAGGAAATTCCCCATATAATGCAGTCTCAATCTTTAATGGAACATCTCTTGAATAACACGCTAGTTATTAACAATATGAGATTTGATCACTAATGTAGTGATATTAAGCTTAAAACTCCTATTTTTGGCCTAAATGACTGATATTATTACTTTACAAATGCATACCAATAGCAAAATCCTAGCTTAAATTGAGTTTGTCTATCAATATACTACTAACAGAGATAGAGATAGCTGAAAAAACTGTATCCTTCTTCATTTTCTGTATGTCTCTACAATGCTAGAAAACTATAAAGTTAGTAACTTCAAAGTAGTAGTAGTGATAAGGGTGCCTTTCCCATCCTGGAAACAGAAAACAACTCATCTAAATTCTAAATATAAATATAATTGCCTGCCAGTGCCGAATTATGATCAAATGGGGCCCTAGGCAGGGAAATGGACCAGCCTCTCTCTTACCACAACCCTTCCAGTGCCCCATTACTTGATTCTCTCTCACTCTCTCTCCAGTTACTATAAACATTGCTCAAATCTGTCAGTGTGCATATTATTTTTTCATTACTTTTTGCAATGATTGCAGATACTTAGATTTAATTTAAATATTATTTCAAATGACAGCACAAACACTAATAGTAGTTTGCTAAACAAAACAGTCTTACATTGAGAACAGACTTAGAATGAGCAATAGTAAACTTCTCTTCCTTTGTAACTCACAATCAATCAAAATTAATCTAACTAATGGTGGATATTTAAGTGTACTTTGGGCCCTGGGTAATTTTCAAATTAAGGGCCCAACATACATGATTTTAGAACTGTGAAAAAATGCATGTGTTCTTTGATTCACTAGTTTGTTTTAAATATATTTCTTGTTTCGTAAAGCAACATTTATCAGAATGTGTTTTTCATTGTAGTTTTGAACATTTTCTCCAGTAAGAAGTGAAACAAAATGTATGAACCAATAATGGCAAAAGTACCCATTTCAGATAATTTCAATTATAAAGGACCACTCAAACTGCTGTCATTATAATCCTCCAATATCCATACTCAACAATTACAGCCACTTTATTGACTGTGTAGATATTACATTATTGACTCATGACTTTTTAAGGTTATCAGCCCAGCAAGTTCAGTTATTTTTATCTACAGACATCCCTCAAACACATCAATTATAATGACATTGTTGACTGCATCCCTCTCAGACGTCTGTGTCAAAAAATAGTATCAATGATAGTGATCAAAGTTACTTATTTCAAATTTGATTCAGAGAACAATCAGTATCCAAAGTATTGCAACTTTAATTCAAAGACACACATACACACACACACACACACACACACACACACACACACACACACACACACACACACACACACACACACACACACACACACACACTAGTCCTGCAAAGCCAGGGTAAAGAATATTCAAAAGTGACCAGATGATAAATGCATATGCTGCTTTCATAAACAAACAGGCCACACTCTTACTGGCAGTTATAGCCACTTTGTTGACCATGTATACCCCTTATTATTATTATTATTATTATTATTATTATTATTATTATTATTATTATTATGGAGAAATAAATGAAATGTACAACATCCCAGGCTGCGTTCTACATGAACTACAGAACGAACTGGCACCCCACCTTAGTACCATGTTCAATCATAGCCTCACCTCAGGCTTTGTGCCCACTGAATGGCACATAGCAATGGTTATCCCACTCCACAAAGGGGGAGCCACCACGGACCCCAGGAACTACCACCTCATTAGCCTGACGAGCCTGGTCTGCAAGGCTATGGAGCGTATCATCATGGAACTTATAAACAATGACATTGGTAATCTCGAAACTCTGGACCATACCCAGTTCGGGTTTGTAAAAGGCAGATCATGTCTCCTAAACCTGATAGACTTCTTTGAAATGGTCAACAAAGCTGTAAATGAGGGTAAAGTGGTACACGCAGCCTATCTAGATCTCACCAAGGCTTTCGACACCATCCCCCACTCTGGAATTATAGACAAACTCACTAAACTAGGTATAAATCCCTATGTCACAAGATGGGTTGCCAACTGGCTCACTGACAGAACCCACACTGTGAAAGTAGCAGACTCTAAATCCAACTTCAGACCAGTGACAAGTAGAGTACCACAGGGTTCAGTCCTAGGTCCTCTCCTGTTTGGTATCTACTTCTCTGAAGTACAGGCTAACACAGAAGATCTTTGGCTAACAAAGTTCGCAGATGACTGCAAACTAGGAGCCATAATCAAATCTCCTAACAATGTGGATATCCTACAAAAGGGCCTCACTGAGACAGATGCCTGGTGTCCAAGCCATGGCCTCAAGCTCAATGCCAAAAGGTGCATTGTCATTCCTTTTGGTAAAAGCTCTGTACCCATGAACTACCACATAGGTGGTAGTCTACTTAACACCAAAAGTGTGATAAGAGACCTTGGGACACAGGTGGACAGTAGTCTCTCCTTTGATAATCACATCGCCACAGTAGTCAGGAAATCCTTCTATGTGGCACACCTCATCACAAAAGGTTTCTCATCCAGGAAAAAAGAGGTCATTGTTCCCCTCTACTCATCACTCATTAGACCCATTATAGAGTACAATGCCCCTTTTGGTATGTACCTCACAAGATATCTACAACAACTGGAAAGGCCACAGAAATACCTCACAAAGAGGATTACTGGCCTCAAACAGATGCCCTACATAGACCGTCTCAAAAAACTCCAGCTTTACTCTTTCGCATATCGCCTACTCAGTGGTGATCTCTGCCTAACATACAAAACTATGTCGAACCCAGAGCTGTTGGACATGCTCCACGTAAAGAAATACCAATCCCTCCGAGCTACATGCTCTAGGGACCTAAACCTTTTCAACACAATAAACAGAACATGCTGGAGGGATAGATTACTGTCTCAGAGACTTCCCATAATCTGGAACAAACTACCTATCTATATCAAACTAACCTCCTCATTAGCACTGTTCAAGAAAAATCTTGATGATTGGATGGGAGATAGGAAATTCATCCCAGGGATCACTTCTGTGGCTCCGCTTGACAGGGGCACAAGAAAATAATTTTCTTGGGTGGCAAAAGCCAGGGTACCATTTGGCTAGGCTTATATAGGCCCTAGGGCCAATATCCTAGTAGCTAACTATGAACCTATGAACCTATGTTTGGTAGCTTTGGATGAATGTATGAAAATGCATAAGGATTATTACCATTAGTCCTTAAGATCCATCCCTGTGTGGCACAGTTAAAATAGACAAGTACTTAGGAGAACATAAGAAAGCTTTACCACCTAATAACATATGCTAAGTCAATATACGCAGTCTCTGCAGAAGTGAAGGCTATATGAGTAATTACAAATTAAAGACAGCTATTACTGATTCAGAGGTATCTGATTTGCATTTCAGTGTTTTATCTATAAATCCCGTATCTGCTGCCATTGAAGAATAAAATGCTTAGATGCATTAATTAGAAAAAATGTGTGTTGGTAATATGACATAACATTTCATGAACTAGATCAACTGTATAATAGAAAATGTCTGGAAAGCAATGGCATCAGGTTCATACTTACTAGGCATATAGTCCTGGAGCTCATAATGAGCTTAGTCTAGATTCACAATTGATGTGGTGCACTGTCTGGTTAAGTGACATGCTCAGTGTGTCACACAACAGGTAAATGAAGGTGGAAAGATTCATTCCCTGCACCCGTGCCACAGGAAGTGGCTGAATAACAAGTCAGAGCTCTAGTCCTCTGACCATACTGCTAGAGTAACAGATTTTAACTAAAACAGAAAAGAAAAAAATTGCACTGTGAGGAACCAGTGATGCCTTCATAAAATTTAAATGACACAGCTAATTTTATTGAACCAACACATTAAAGCTAAAAGCCACACAGCATTTTCCTCATACTGCAAGGACTTCATCAGATGCTAACCCAACACAAATCCCTGATTTTAAAACCAATTAATTAATTACATAATTTCTTCCAGAAAAATTGGCAAAAAGTATCAGTAAAAATAAATACCATTTCCATAAAATGAATCTCTCTCTTTAAAATGTGATAAAAATCTTTTCAATTAACTGTTCATTATAGAATACTTTAACATGTTCCTAAGCAAACTTTAAAAGTAACCTACCCAATTCATAAACCAGAAACAACTCACTAACAAAAATACTAATACAAATGTGTATAACATAAATTGAAGAGAAAGGACAAGCCTTGCAAATATATAAATATATGCATATATAAAAATATGTCATAATGAATACATACATATAAACAATCTATTGTATATATAACAAATAATGTATGACCTTAAAAATAAACTTTGAGAAAAGGATTTAAAAATCTGTCCAAATAAGCTTTTAAAAAGGGTGCATTGGTATAAATGACCTTATATTTAAATCATGTTCAGTACTGAGATGTGCAAATCCGCATAAAAAGGAGTATAAAACAACAAAACACACCATGGAATAGAAGGATGGAAAAAAAGTACTTTAATCATATTGTTTTAAGAATATTGAAGTCACAGGCTGGCTGCTCTTACCGGCAACAGAAAAATGTTCTCATTGAGACCTGGAGGTCTGTTTGCTTCTAATATTGTCAGTAGACTTCCCTATAGTCTATCTTGGTTTCTTAAGAGCTCCCTCTGGGATCCTGGGGAACCTCCTGTAATACAAAAAACTTAAATGATGACTTACTACAAATTAAGATGTGTTTAAACAAAACGTTTTTGTCATTCTTTTTTATGTCATAAAGGTGTTTGCATATTCTTCTTTTCATCATCTGCTCAGTTTTTCCATGTAGAACCTGTAAAATGTTGTGCACAAAGCCAAATATGTCAATCCTTTACTATTGCCGCTAGAATGCTTATTACTATAAATGTATCTATCTCTACTGGGGATTTATAGGTGCTCACTATTAACTTTAAATAGACATTGAGCACACCTCCCACATTTAAAGGTCCCGATTTTCCTTTTGTAAAAGAACTGTTAATACCGTTTGTACTTTCTAAAATGTATTTTATATTAAAACATTTTATATGTGTAAATCAAATGGGATTCGTGAATAACCCTTCCAAATTTGAAAACCTAGAAAATGTCTTCTAATTCCTTTTGATCAGGTTTTCTTCTGAGTTGTAATTCATGACAAAGGCTTCATTATAGGTAATCCTCTTGCCTCATCAAATTTGTCACAGTTGGTTTCCTTTTAAATCTGATTATATCTATTAATATCCTCTCTTCCAATAATAGGTAAATATTTATTGTGTCTACCTTTCTTAACTTCTAAAAATAATATCATTAATTGTGTCTATATCGCATTGTCATGTTCTTAATTAGTGGAATACCTAATCATCGAACCTTTGTTGAACTAGCTATTCGGTGAACGACCTAATCATCGAATTGGAATTCATCAAAATATTTTACGTGGCCATCCTGAAAAGCACATTGTGCGATTGACATGCTAATTGGCCGTGATTAACTCATTACCTCATTGTAATGAAATCTGAGAGTTGATATATTTAATTTGCAGGGGGTGTGGGGGCACAGCCCCTGATTGGGGGAGGGGGTGCAGGGGAGTGCAGCCTCCTTGCAAAAACATAAAAAAAGTTTACCTTTTGCAGTTTTGGCTAAGTAAAATCTTTTGATGAATTCCACTTTAACAATTAGGTCATTCACTGAATAGGTAGCTCAACAATTAGGGTTTGACAATTAGGTATTCAATAAATTAAGAGTTGAACAATGTGCTATAGACCCTCTTTAATTAATGTCTGAAGGTATTTCCTTTCTAGGAACATAAGTTTCAACTTTTCACATTCTCTTAAAAAATCTGTCTCTTCAGAAACCATCCTGGAAATTCTAATGAAATGTCCTTTAACTATACTCTTTTTCTGTTGTTTGGGGTATGTTCTAGTATAATATAAATATGAATTTGAAAAAGTTTCCTTACGGTACAGGGAAGATTTAAATGTTCTATGATCCTCTACTTTATGTATAATCAAATCTAAATAATTAACAGACTCATAGGAAATACTGTCAGTGAACTTTAGAAACTTTCTAGTCACCTCTGTCTAATGGTTGAATTCCTTTAAAATATCCTCACTGCCGGTCCAAAAAATGCAAAAATCATCCAGGTAGACTTTATACATATTTTAATATTTTACATATAGGGAGTTAAAAATATATTTTCATTCCCAAGTACTGAGTACCAAATTGAGACACATGAGGCCCCAATAGCAACATCATTTTCCTGTTTATAATATTCTCCCTTGTAATATAAAAAGTTAGTTTTTAATACTATCTCCATTAAAATTGGAATGAATCTAAAATCATTTGAGTTAAACCCACCATGTTAGATAAAGAGTCCTCAAACCATTCCAGCCCAGTATCATGGGGGATAACTGAAAATAAATCCACAATATCTGTCACAAACTTTATGTTAGCATCATATAAATTATTATTTAACCCCTTTAAAAAAATCCCATGAGTCCTTCAACATAAATCCACCAGGTTTCAAGACCCTCTTAAGTTTATGATCTATAAACTTAACTAAAGAATGTGTCTTTGACCCATTGGCAGCTATAATGGGTCTTAAAGGTGGATCTAACACATTTTAATGGGCTTTTGGGATGCCAAAGACAGATGGTATAGTGAGCTTGCCAGCATGTTTATAGATCATAAACTTAAGAAGGTCTTGAAAGATGATGGCTTTATGTTATAAGACTCATGAGATTTTCTAAAGGGGATGCATAATAATTTATATGATAGTAACTTAAAGTTTGTGATGATAGATGTTGTGGATTTATTTTCAGTTACTCCTCCGATGATACTGGACTGGAATTGTTTGAAGATGCTTTGTCTGAACATGTTAGGTTTAACTCAAATTATTTTAGATTAATTCCAGTTTTAATGGAGATGATATTAGAAAACAACTTTTTATTTTATGAGGGAGAATATTATAAACAGGAAATTGGTGTAGCTATGGGGCCCTCATGCACCCCTTGTTTACAAATTTGGTTCTCAGTATTTGTGAAGAAAAATATATTTTTAACTCTCCATATGTAAAATACTGGATTATGTATAAATGGTACCTGCATGATATTTGTATTTTTTGGACTGGTAGTGAGGACATTTTAAAGGAATTCATCCATTAGATAGAGGCGACTACAGAGTTTCTCAGGTTTACTTATAGTATTTCCTATGAGATTGTTAATTAATTAGATGCGATGATACATAAAGCAGAGTATAATAGAATGTTTAAATCCTCTCTGTACCAAAAGGAAACTTTTTTTCAAATTCCTATTTATATTATATTAGTGCATACCTCAACAAACAGAAAAGGAGTACAGTTAAGGGGCAGTTCATTAGAATTTCCAGGAATTTTTCTGAAGAAATTGATTTTTAAAAAAATGTGAAAAGTTGAAACAGATGTTCCTAGAAAGGAAATACCTTCAGATATTAATAAATTATATTATTTTAGAAGTTAAGGAAGGTAGACACGATAAAAATGTGCCTATTATCAGAAGAGGGGATATTAATATCAGATATAATCAGATTTCAAAGGAAACCAACTGTGAAGAATTTAATGAGGCAAGAGGATTACCCTATAATGAAGCCTTTGTCATAAAATGCAACTCTGAAGCAAACCCAATAAAAATATTATTGATAGGATTTGGAACCTATTCTAAATTTTCAGGTTTGGAAGGGTTATTCACAAATCCCATTAGATTTACACATAGAAAAGGTTTTAATATAAAGACATTTTAGAAAGTAGAAAAGGAATTAACAATTCTTTTAACAAAAACAAAATGGTGAGGTGTGCTCAATGTCTGATTATAGCTAATAGTGAGGACCTATACATTGCTAGTAGAGATAGATACATTTATAATAATAATTATCCTAAGTGCAATAGCAAAGGATTGATATATTTGGTTTTGTGCACAACATGTTATGGGTTCTTTGCTGGAAAAACAGACCCTGGGATTCAATAAGCTTAAAACTCTGTGCAAGAATTGTGTTGCTGCTCTTGCACGGAGTCTGGACGCAGAGCGATTCAGTAAACCCTTAAACTGCCATTCACAAGTCTACCTACACTGTTCTTGCATGGAAACCCATGCAGAATGCTAATTACCTCATTTGTCAGTGAAAACCATGTAGATGAGGTGAATTAGTGATTCAGCAAGCAGTCAGGTGTACGTGCAAGAACAATGTTAGTTGCAGAAATGTATTTGGATACTGACCATGCACATTTCTGCAAAAATTAAAATGGAGGAATGACAGCTCAAATATATGGCCATTGGCATGGAACAGTGTTTTAATTTTATAAATTTTTTTTTCCCGATTTCAGCCATTTAAGCATAGTGTAATGGTGCACAAACAGGAAGGTGCCAAATATAAAAAATAAATCTGAAAAGTCAGTTTCAAGAGAACTCTGCATTTTGCCATTATAGTATATGGCATGCATAATCAAAACAATAGCAGGAAACAGTGGTTGTCAAGGGGAAAGGGTCTGTGTTAGTGCCATAATTAATGACTAAGGCAGTGGGGTATGCAAATGAGAGGAAATTTACTGAATCAAAATATTCTAAGTCCACACACTGAAACTGTGTAGGTGCTAGAACATAATCATGTAGGCAGGAGGGGCAGCTAACATGAAAAGGGTGTATGTCATGCTTGCTGTAAGTACACTGGAGCTCTGTGGCCCATGTTTGTGAGTAACTAAGCAAAGATAAGTAAGGGGGTGAGTCTCAGACTGTATAGCTTTGTTTACATTGCCTAAATGGGTGTGCGCGGCATGCACCAGGTCTTAAAACAATCAAAAAAAAAAAACAGGAAATGGCAGCACTGTGTATATGTTAGCAAGGGGGGTATCTGAGGCTGTATAGCCATGTTTACCTTGCCTAAAGTGGTGTGCGCAATGTGTACTGGGGCTTAAAAAAAACAGGAAATGGCAGCTCTGTTTACATTTGGGCAATGTGTTTGCACGGTGCATCTTGGGGCTTAAAACAGGAGGAAATGGCAAGTGAAACAAGAAAAAAAAAGGGAAATAGCAGAATACAGCCAGTTAAATACAAGTAATATAGCTGGCAGGTGGAATGTATCATACTCAGTCAATCACACAGGCAGCATCTGCAGCACATGACTATAAACTGTGCAAACACCTTTAAGTCTGTTTTTTCCCACAAACTCGGCACCATAAGTGTACATGTATGGGGAAATTGTAACTGACAAAACTAACAAAAATGTTAGGGGCTGCTGTCACTTTGATATATCAGTATGTGCTAGAGGCTGAGGGTGGTGAGAAGGATAATGTTGACAACTGCCTCGGACCAAGGAGGAGGAGAAGAGTGTTCAGACCCAGGGTAACCTTCAGGGGTACATTATCTGGAGATAGTAGAGTGCTGCATGGTGGACAGGGACATACTTCTGCAAATCATTGAGCTGTGCCAGCCCCAACTCAGACCCAGAGCCAACAGAGGGAAACCCATCCCAGTGGATACCAAAGTATGTGTAGCCCTAAGAATACTAGCTACAGGTACTTTCCAAAGAACAACTGGGGATATCATGGGGGTCTCACAGGCATCTGCATCCAGGATACTCTACCAGTTCCTGGATGCCATGCAACCACATGCCACTGACCACATTTACTTCCCCTGCATCCGTGAGGAGATGACCAGCAATATGTGTCTCTTCCACTGTGTAGCAGACTACATGGAGGTACTGGGTGCCATAGACAGCACGCACATCTACATCAAATCACCACCCAGTAACCAGGTTAGTGTCTACCTAAACCACAAAGGATACCACTCCATCAACTGCCCGGTAGTGTGCAATGCCCAGGGCATTATCATTAATATGTGTGTGCTGGCAGCCCTGGAAGCTATCACAACTCCCACATCTGGCATGCCTCACAGCTGTACCAAGGATTTGCCAGTGGGGACATCCCATATGGCCATCTGGTAGGGGATGATGGCTACGCACTGGAGCCATGGTTGATGACACCCATCAGAAATGCTCACACTCCCACACAAGAATGCCATAATGAGGCACATGCACAAACCAGGATCATTATAGAGTGTGTGTTTGGGATGCTCAAGTCACAGTTCAGCTGCCTTGACATATCTGGTGGAGCCTTGCAGTACTCTCTAGCCACATGTGCACACATGTTCATTGTATGTGCCATGCTTGCACAATATGATCCTGCAGAAACAGCTGCAGCAGGAACAAAATGAGGAATGGTCAAACAGCCCCCCACCAATGCCAAGGTCTTCACAGGCACAGAGGGACTCGAAGAAGGAACATCCTGACCCTGCCCCTGTAGGCAGAAAGAGGCATGCCCAGTATGCCCTGGCCTTGGCAAAGAGGCAACTCAAAGCACATGCACTGACACTGTAGGAACCCAGGGGCTGATATCTCTCTCTGACTTGCACACACAGTAAAACGGATGCCAAACTTCACACCACCTATACCTTACCATGTATAGGCAGTGTACTGCGTGCATCCAACATAGTCAGCCCTCAGGCACCATCCTCACAACTGTCTCAGGCACAAGGTAAGTCAGTCTTCTTAACAATAAATGAATAGAGTAGAATTTTCTGATAGCATATCTATGGTATTGATGCAAGCATGCAAGGGAATTGGATGGCTTGCTGGGATAGTAGCAGACAACTGACAGCTATGTGGGACAGCAGGAAGTGTATGGCCAGTACTGGCTTACCCACACATGCAGTACCACCCTAGTTGACAAATACTACTGCAGTATATGTGGTGAGCCAAATAATTGGGCATCATAGGTCACATACATGGATGCCAAAGTGGGAGTCCCATACTCACCTCTAGATTCACCCAGCAGATCAGCTGTAGAAAACCATACAGAAATGTTTGGCAAAGGCCACCAAATGGTGATATACATGAAATTCCCACCTACAGACTTTACACAGTGATATCACAGCAGGTCTGGCAGTGGCAGTATGGCTGTCCAAAACTAAAAATGTTTATGCCAGAACAATCTGACCTATGATCAATACTGTTATGCCTGTAATCTCAAAGATAGGGCACACAACTATACTAAATGGGACCAAAATGTTAAGCAAATAGCAGCACAATCTGTGCAAATGTGTATTGTGTACAGGTGTCCCCCCAACCCTCACCCATAGTCCCATAGAAATGCAGTAACATGTCCCTAGCCTTAACCAGCATCCAGCTCTCACCCAGAGTGATGGCTCAATATGAACAGAAAGAAATAGTCAGTAACACCTAGTCAGCTTACTGGTGCCATCCCAGAGGTGCCCACTGTCTGGCAGCCTGGGAACATATGATCCACAGAATGCACTGCCTTGCTACAGATGGCCTGCATCTGTCACACCTGGCATTCAGGCCTCTGGCAAAGGCCCATGCCTCACCCACAGTGCACTTTTAAGGAGTGTCATGGTGTCCATAACACTAACATAACACAGTTAACAAAATGCAAAGAAAGGCCATGCTGCTAACTGCTAGGAGCAAACCTGCCAACTTCAGAGAGCCAGAAATCTGAACAAAGCCATGAATAATGGGGTGATAAAGGTCCAAAGAGGAAGACACCTTTGAAATACTGCTTTAATAATGTTATAAAGTTGATGGAATGATTGTATTAGCATGGAATGTCTGAAGGGTATGAAGTCTGAAACTGCAATGTCAACTGTCAGTAATATCTGACTTCAGCCCTGAGCGAGATGCAAAATACTTTTTCTTGAAAGCCACACTTGTTTGGGTAACTGACCAGATATATGACTCATGAATATGGACATTCTGTGAAACTCTGTACTGAAGACAGGTATGGCTAGGAGTCTAAACATGGTAATGCACTCATTGCAGGCAGTCCTAATCCTGGAAGATGGTGACATGTCTGCACCCCCACAGAAATCTGGCCCACAACCATGGGGCGTAACACATCCTTCCCAGATCACTCAACCTATAAAACATCCTGACCCCAAAATGTGGGTGGCCAAGCCAAATGAGGTGGGGCATAATATATATGTGAGACACACATGTGAGAGATGCAACCATATAGCCAAACTGGAAGCTAAGCTCAACTCAGTACTGGCGTAACCAGTCAAGAGGAGAAGGAAACCACACTCACTACAATTCCAGTCTCACATAGACCTACCACAACAGCAAACCAAACACATAAACACAAACAAACATACTTGGAGGTTCTAAATAAAAATCTGCCTAAGCAGCAGAGACCTCCAAAGCAGACACCCAAGCAACCGCTACCCCAAAACAAAACACATGCAACACATAGCTCACAAAGCCAGTGTGCCGAACAGTCACAGCCCTTAAGGCTAAACAACACACCTGATTCACTTGTAATAGGTGACTCTATCATCAGGCACACTGACGTCCCGCTCACCAGGCTGAACAAGGAGAAGGTCACGGTGAGCTGCCTGTCGGGTGCTAGGATCCGCCACATAACACAAGCACTCAGGTCACTCCAAGGCAAGTACAAATATGATTCAGTCATTGTCCATGCTGGTGTGAATGACCTGAGATGTACCTCCCTGGACTACATGAAAAGAGACATAGAGGAGCTCTCTGAGCATGTAGCCCAGGCCGGTATGACCCTGACCTTGAGTAGCATCTTACCCTCACCAAGAATGATGCCACAGTATGAAGACAAGATTATCAATTTCAACAATTGGCTTAAGTATTGGAGTCATTCAAAGGGGATCCAATGCCTGTCAGCCTGGGATGACATGCTCAACAAGCCACGATGCTTCGCTAGGGACGGCTTGCACCTGTCACCCCTGGGCTTTCAGATATTGGCAAAGGCTCTTGCTACCCCCATAGTGCCTTTTTTAGGCAAGGCTCAAAAGACAAACCCACCTCCATAGGTATCACAAGGGATAAGAAACTAAGAGTAATGCTACTCAATGCCAGAAGTCTAAACCTCAAGATGCATGCACTCAAAACTCTCCTTAGCATGGAGAACATCGATATCTGTGCAGTAACAGAAACCTGGTTCAAGGCTCTCGACAGCACCCCAGCACTACCAGGTTATACTTCATACCATGCTTTTCGGCCCCAAAACTTGGACCGAACCACAAAAGGAGGGGGAGTATCAATATTCATCAAAGATACCCACACCTCCAGGTTGGTGGCACAGCACGAAGCATCAGAGACTATCCATGTGCAACTAACAGTGGGTAAAACTGCCTTCCAGTTTATAGCCTGCTACAGACCACCCTCCCAAACCCAGGAACCCCCCTCGGCCTTCCTGAGAACACTGGAAAATATGAAGATCTCTCCAAACACCATTATATTGGGTGACTTCAACTACCCAACCATAGACTGGGAGCATTACTCTAGCTCCAACACCCTAGCCCAAAGGTTCCTAGAATTTATAAACTCAAATGCTATGGAACAACTTGTTACCACTCCCACAAGAGGGGAAAACATACTGGACCTGATCATCACCAACATGGGGACTCTATGCTCCAGACCAGAAGTGTATCCCTCACTGGTAAGATCAGACCATAAACTAATCTCACTGGATATTCACATCCCAACCCCACCCCATGCCAAGAAAACCACAGTGAAAAACTTCTCTAAAGCAAATTTCACACTCCTCAAAACCAAGGTGGAATCCTTCAAAGCCCCTGGGCCTGTGGATAATACGGCCCAGACCACAAAATCCTTTATAAACGCATTCTATGAACACCTTCAGGAATGCATGGATCATGCAATCCCAAATAAAACCAAGACCCAATCCTCCAAAGGCAGACGTCCTGTCTGGTGGACCCCAGCCATAAACAAACTATACAATAGAAGGAGGAAGCTACTACATGACAGAGCAAAATCCCAAAAAGGGAAGGCATCTCTGATCAGTATTAGCAAAAAACTACGGGCACTCATAAAATCGTCTAAGGCCAGCTTTGAGAGAAAAATTGCACAGGACACTAAGGATAATCACAAGGCTTTCTTTAGTTATGTTAGGAACCTGGGTGGGAATTCCCAGATATGCTCAGAATTAGTCCAAAATGACAAAAAATACACAGAACCCACAGACATTGTCAACATCCTAGCTGACAGATTCAGCGCAAACTTCTCCCCCCCCACCAAAAAGGCTAATATCTTTCCCAGCAGAGTGCTGTCCCCCTGACATCTCAGATGCTCAGGTAAGAGCTGCCCTCTTCAAAGCAAAAAACACAGCATCAATGGGACCAGACAGTGTCCCGGGCTGCATCCTACATGAACTCCAAGAAGAGCTAAACCCAAACCTAAAACTACTGTTCAGTCTCAGCCTTACTACAGGATATGTACCCAAAGAGTGGTGTACAGCAACAGTGGTCCCTCTCCACAAAGGTGGTGCCTCAACGGATCCTGGAAACTATCGCCCCATAAGTCTCACTAGCTTGGTCTGCAAAGCTATGGAAAGGATCATCATGGACCTTATAAATAAAGATATTGGGGACCTACAGACACTGGATCCTACCCAGTTTGGCATTGTTAAGGGCAGATCCTGCCTCTTAAACCTGGTCAATTTCTTTGAAACAGTCACCAAGGCCATTGACAAGGGGAAGGTGGTCCACACAGCCTACCTGGACCTCGCAAAAGCCTTCGATACAATACCCCATTCGGGCATTATAGATAAGCTCACCAGCTTAAATATAAACCCCTATGTCACTAGATGGGTTGCAAACTGGCTCAAGGACAGAACCCACATGGTTAGAATAGCTGGAGCCATGTCAGACTCCAAACCAGTTACACGTGGCATCCCACAAGGCTCAGTCTTGGGACCTCTCTTGTTCGGTATATATTTCTTGGAGGTACAGGCCAACATGGAAGGACTGTGGCTGACCAAGTTTGCAGATGACTGCAAACTGGGCGCCATAATAGACTCTCCAGCTGACACAAGCATCCTCCAAAAGGGCCTCATAGAAACAGACAACTGGTGCCAGAGCCATGGCCTCAAGCTAAATGCCAAAAAGTGTATAGTCATTCCCTTTGGCAAAAACAAAGTGCCCACAAATTACCACATAGGTGGTAATCCATTAAGTACAGAAGAAGTAATTAGGGACCTGGGGACCCAAGTTGATAGCATTCTCTCATTTGACAACCACGTGGCCAAAGTGGTTAGAAAAACATTTTATATAGCCCACCTAATCATGAAGGGATTCACATCTAGATCAGGGGAGGTCATCGTGCCTCTTTACTCATCCCTCATCAGGCCCATAATTGAGTACAATGCCCCTTTTGGGATTTACCTTACCAGACACCTGCAGCAACTGGAAAGACCCCAAAAGTACCTCACCAAGAGGATCAAGGGGCTCAAACAGATGCCGTATGCTGCCCGGTTAAAGAAACTCCAACTCTACTCAGTGGCATACCGCCTGCTCAGAAGCGATCTGTGCCTGACATATAAAGCCATGTCCAACCCAGAATTAATGGACATGCTGCACCTCAGAAAATCCAAATCCCATCGAGCTACGCACTCGAGGGACTTAAACCTCAGCACTGAAATAAATAGGACATGCTGGAGGGACAGATTCATAACCCAGAGGCACTCTTCACTCTGGAATAAAATCCCAGTCCAGGCTAGGCAGAGTCCCTCATTGACTCTCTTCAAGAGGAATCTTGATGAGTGGATGGGAGATCGTAGGTTTACCCCGGGTATCACTTCTGTGTCACTGTTAGACAGAGGCACAGTATACTAACCTCGGAAAAGGGCATAGCAAAATTAATTTAAAATGGGTGGAGAAAGCCATACACACTCTGGCTAGGCTTATAAATGCCCTAGGGCAGATAGCCTAGTATGAACCTATGAACCTATGAACACACACACCTCCATGCTGGTCAAACAGTTCAACACACACAAGACTCTCCAAGTGCCGTCTACCCATGGGAAGATCCCTATGCAAAATTTTGGTAGCTACAGTCCAACATATCTGACCCAGGACACCACCCACACATATATCTTACCCCCTACAAATCTATCTGGAGTCCACCTGTCACCCTGATCCTGCCTGACTTATATTACACAACCTTGTACTGGAAATCAAACCATGCCAGAACAGAAATACACAGAATTTCCCACATGGTAATATATCATCAAGGTGCTGGACTGTTTACACAGCTTCAGCAATCATTTGGTTGTAGGCACACCTCTCAATAGGTTGGATTGTGCAAGAATGCCTAGCATTTGGCCCATAATATTGGTCTGTGCATCATCCATTCTGTATTCCTCTGGTAAATAACTGTGATGCTCTGAGGAGGTATATCATGAGGTACTGAAACAATACATTTTAGTATCACACATCATATATGTCAGATGTCTGCTAAAACAAACCCTGTAACTCTTGCAACTGATACATTACTAACAGAAATAGTCACAATCACCCTATGTTTTGCACATTGTCTCTCCATTTTGATAGGCTATCTCCAGATATCCTGCACCAACAGGTTGAGAGGTATGGCTGTAGCACAAAAAACACCTGACTGGAGTACAACAATCTCTGGAATGGAGTCTCACATTTACTATAGAAGGTCACACTGTGCATGCTCATACACTTAGATAACTGTCAGTATGATCTGGGAAGTACACGGCCTTTCCCACCCAGTGCACTACCTGTCACCCTACTTTAGCAGTCCTGATGATGTCTGTCACCCTAGTAGTATCTCTTGGCAGCACTCAGCCCTGTAAGCTCTGTGGTACATGCAATAACTGCATAACACTATAGTATATGTAATTAGTTAGGTAGGAGTTTTAATCTCAGTCCTGGAATTTGTAAAAGTGGGTGTCTGTGTGTGTGTTTATAAGTCAAATATTTTGGGTCCATTCACACCCAGTACACTTCCCACTGGCCTACTTTAGCAGTCCTGCAGATATCAAGCACCTTAGACATATCTTTCATCAGCTGTCAGCCCTATAAGCTCTGTGGTGTGTGCAATAACTGCGTAATACTATAGTATAAGTAACTAGTGAGGTAGGAGTTTTAAACTTAGTCCTGGCAAATGCAAAAGTGTGTGTGTTTATATGTCAAAGATTTGGGGTCCATTCACACCCAGTACAGTTCCCATTGCCCTAGTTTAGCAGTCCTGCAGATATCAGTCACCTTGGAAGTATATTTCATCAGCCCTCAGCACTATAAGTTCTGTGGCCTGTGTGATAACTGTGTAACACTATAGTATAAGTAACTAGTTAGGTAGGAGTTCTAATCACAGTCCTGGCAAATGTAAAATTGTGTGTGTTTGTGTGTTTGTGTGTGTGTGTGTGTGTGTGTGTGTGTGTGTGTGTGTGTGTGTGTGTGTGTGTGTGTGTGTTGCCCTACTTAAGCAGTCTTGCAGCTATCATCTTAGAAGTATCTTTTCTCAGTCCTATAAGCTCTGTGGCTTGTTATTTTTCATCAGCCCTCAGCCCTCAGCTCTGTGGTGCGTGCAATAACTGCTTGCCACTATAGTACAAACAATGAGTTAGGTAGGGGTTCTAAGCTCAGGTCTAGCAAATATGTGTAGGTTAAACTATTTTTTGGCCTTTCTCACCCTGTGCATCCTTACCTTAGAAGTACCTTTGGACAACTTTCACCCTATAAGCTTTGTGGTGCATGTGATAAATGTATAACACTGTAGAAGCAATACATATAACACTGTAGAAGCAATAAATAGAGAGGTAGGGGTTCTAATCCCAGTCCTGGCAAATGTGTGTGTGTGCAAGAACAATATCCTGTCTGTGGGAGGGGTTGTTGTATTTGTGTAAGAACCATATCCGTTGGGGGTGGGTTTTGCTAATTTTTGTTATTGCCCACCCAGTACATGTCCCAGTGTCCACATTACAAGGCCAACAGTTGTCATCCACTTTAGAGGGAATTGTAGATACTCTGCAGCCCTATCAGCATTGTCCCATGTGCAATAACTATGTGACAATATGGAATAGATAACAAGATAGGTAGCCCATTTAATTCTTTGATACCACTCCCCACTCAGGAATCATACACAAACACACTTAGCTAGGTATCAACCCCTATATCAATAGGTGGCCTGCAAACCAACTCACAGATAGAACCCACAGTGCTAAAGAAGCAGACACCATGTCAGACTACTGACCATGAGTGGAGTCCAACAGAGTGTGGACCTGGGTCCCCTCATATTCAGGATCCACACCTCTGAGGACCAACCCACTACAAAGGCACCCTGGCTGACAATGTTTCCAGATAACTGCAAGGTGGGTGTTATCATTACTACCCCCCCTGTGATGTTGACATCCTTCACAAAGGCCTCTCTGAGACCTATGACTGTTGTCAGAACCCTGGACATTAGCTCAGTGCCAGATGATGTTCTGCCATCCCCTTTGGGTACATCATGGTTCCTATAAAGTAACACATTGATGGTAGTCCACTGACCACTGACATTGTTATAAGAGAACTAGGAACACAGGTTGACAGTGAGCTCTCTGTTGACCAACACAGTGCCACTGTCTTCAGAAAGTCCATCTATGTGCCACTTCTCCTAACTAAGGGTGTTGAATCCAGTAAGTAAAAGGAAAGTGTCTCCCTGTACACTCCCCTCAGTAGACCAATCAATGTGTACAATGTCCCATTTGCCATGTACCTCACTGGACACCTGCAACAACAGGAGAGGCTGCAAAAGTACCCCACAATAGGGATCTTAGGTCTTCCACACTTGCCATATATGGACAGACTCCAATAACTCCAACAAATCTCTGTCTCATATTGGCTACTTAGGTGTGATCTCTGCCTGACTTACACAGCCATGTCTGACTCAACTCTGTCAGGAATGCTGCATCTAAAGAAACCAGTCTGACCACACCACATGCCCCAGAGATCTCAACCCTATCCTCACAATCAACAAGACATTCTGGAGGGACAGTTTCATAACCCATAGACTGGCCACACTATGGAATAGACGTCACATACATGTCAAGCAGAGCACATCACTGGCCCTCTTCAAGATAAATCTGGAAGAGTGCATGGGGAATAGAATACCAACCCTGGGGAATCACTCCAGTGACTATACTCAGTAGACCCACTGGGGACTATCATCAGGTGGCATGATGCCAGGGTATTTCCATGGGCTAACCTTGTAAAGCTTCCATGGCCATTTGCCTAGTACACACCTATGAAGCTATGAACCTATCGATCTCAGTCCTGGCAAGTGTGTGTGTATGTGTGTGTGTGTGTGTGTGTGTGTGTGTGTGTGTGTGTGTGTGTGTCTGTGCACTAACATGTATAAAAGTGTGTTTGTTTGTAAAAACATGGGAAGAGTAGAGTAGTTTGAAGCCTACCCACTACCATCAAACTACCCATGCCATACCAGTGCTATTGATGTTATTCACTATATAGGTACCTTGGGACACTCTTCACCCTCTAAACTCTGTGGTGCATGCGATAGCTGCATAACACACTAATACCAAAAACTACGTAGGTAGGGGTTCTAATCTGAGTCCTGGAAATTATGTGTGTGTAATTTTTTGTGTGTAAGTGTATAAGTGTAGGTTACAATATTTTGTGGTCTCTCTGTGCATACACATTGCCACACATGCTGCAAAGCCTGGTGGTGTCCCTGTGGAGGTCCCCTACCCGTAATTTGTGTTGGATAACCCCTAAATAGCCATATGTGCATACAATATATATATAAATAAATGTAATTTACATAGAGAGGGATCTAATCGTGTGTGTATGTGTGTGTACATGAACTGTTTCCTCTGTTTGAGTGATAAGTATATCCATTGGGTGGGTGGATTTTACAATTTTAGGCCATGGTACTCTTAGTGTACATCCCAACATCCACTTTACAAGGCCTGCTGTCTTCATCTACTGTATAGGTATCTGTTGACACTCTTCTGCCCAATAAGGCCCACACCACATGCAGGAACTATGTGACAATATGGACTGACTAACAAGATAGGCAGGCCTGCTAATCTCAATCCTGCCAAATGTGTGTATGACTGCATTTCTGTGTGTAAGTGTGTATAACTTTAGGGTAAGGTATATTGAGTACATTCTCACCCAGTACATCTCCCATTGCCATACTTTGCAAGGCCTGGTGATGTTGCTTACCTTACATGTATCTTGCGACACTTTTCACTCTATAAGCTTTGTGGTGCATGTGATAAATGCATACCACTGTAGTAGCAATATGCAGGTAGGGAGTCTAATCTCAGTCCTAGCACATGTGTATGTGTGTGAAAAAAAGCCTATCTTGTGTTTGTGTTTGGTCTAGAGCCACTGGATTGCCATGGTTTAATATTGTATGCCTTGGTACTCCCAGTACACATTCCTACATCCACTGCATGAGGTCCACTGTCCACATCAACCTTAGTGGTATCTATAGACAGTGTTCAGCCCTATAAGCCCAATGCAATGATTTCAAACAGTATGGTACAAATAACAAGATAGGTAGGGCTGCTAATGTCAGTACTGGCAAGTGTGTGTGTGTGTGTGTGTGTGTGTGTGTGTGTGTGTGTGTGTGTGTGTGTGTGTGTGTGTGCGCGCGCCTGCATTGGTGTGTATAGCAGTGGTTGTGAGTATGTAGACTTGTATGTGACACTATTATGAGTACTCTCACACCCGGTACACCCACCATTGTCATACCTCACAAGGCCACGTGATGTTATTCACCTTACAGTACCTTGTAACATGCATCACACTAGTAGCCCTGTGCCACCTGCAATAACTGCATAATGGTGTGGTACCACAACTTAATGGGTAGGGGTTCTAAACACAACACTAGCAAATGTGATCCTGTGCATGCATTTGTGTTTGTGTGGGAACAGTATTCTATATGTGTTTGTTCGACACAATATCCTCGGAGGTTGTGAGTTTTAGCAATCTGAGGTGTGTTCCACCCACTACACTTACCATTGCCCACTCTACAAGAGCTGATGTCAACCACCACAGACTTATATACACCCGCAGCCCTACAAGCTATGAGGCACATGCAATAACTTACAGAGACTTGGGAAATGTGTGCAGATACAGCTGTTCCTTAGCTATGACATGGTCAGTATGTTACCACACTGCCATAACCCTCATTGGTGATGTCTTCAGGGCCATATCCTGCTGACACACGGACATCTGGAACACAAACAGAATACAGCATGTGAGAACACATTCACTTTGCATTTCTAACACCAATAATGCATCAATGCTGAAAAGGTACACATATACTCTGATGTGTACCCATTACAAATGTCAGATGACAGCACCTTACACAGCATTAAATAGCTACACTGTATTAAAGTCACCCTTTGGATCAGACACATATAAGCATGTTCCAGCATCAATGGTATGGATGGCAGGGATGTGGCACAGGTATCATCATATGCAAAGGGTGTTGCGTGGGTTTGCCAAAGGCCAAGTCTGGGTCATACGACTGACATCATGTGTGTGTGTGTGTGTGTGTGTGTGTGTGTGTGTGTGTGTGTGTGTGTGTGTGTGTGTGTGTGTGTGTGTGTGTGTGTGTGTGTGTGTGTGTGTGTGTGTGTGTGTGTGTGTGTGTGTGTGTGTGTGTGTGTGTGTGTGTGTGTGAAGGTGACTTGTCTGATGGTGATGTGTGTGTTTTTGTATGCACACAGTCACACCATGTGGCCAACCTACAGAGGAGTAGCGTGGATATCTGTGGGCCATACATGGCAGGGTGCACAGTTCACTATCACTGGCCATGGACTTGGGAACTGGTCCTGCCAGGGGTCTCACCGGCACCACCAGGGCCAAGTCCGGATGCAGTACTACTTCCCGATGGTGACTGTTGTCTGCTGGATCTGTATCCCTGTTGAACCGGCCAGGACCACAAGATCATGGCCTGCAGTGTCATGGCATGGACAGCACACCCCCTTCAGTAGTGCTTGTGGTATTGCCAGTACAGGAACGTGATGGTGGATGGCCACATAGACCCTCAACTGATCATGGTGCTGCCCTACATCCACATGGCTGGTGGCAATCCCCTGTCAAATGCTCAAGCACAGATATTCCATGGTCAATGAGTACCAAGCTCTCCCCCCATCATCTATCCATGACCTCGGTGTGCTCACGGATGGCTGCAGTGAGTTCATGAATATCACCATGGACACCAGGGATGTGCTCATCCGTGACCCTGTGTATATGTCTGGTGTTACATTCATTATGTGCCTGTGCCTCCATGATGTTCCGAAACATGCATCTGGTGACTGCTGCTGTGGCACTTGCAACAGGGGCATGACGGGCTGTAATCCTCTTCCAAGCACCCCTGCCCATCTGTCATGTGTGGGACCTTGCCAGCACTCTTGCTGTGGCTAGTGCCTGCACCCTCACTTGCCATAGTCACCACACTAGCCTGTTCCATGCCACCACCCACCAACTGTCTATTATTTGTGGCCACTGGTGATGGGGTATGTGCGAGCATTGTGACTGTGTGTGGGGATGGGATTGACAACAGCGGGATGTCAACCAATGGCCCAGATTCAGCCCCTGACAACCCCACCTGTGCCTCAATTTGAGCATCATCATGGTCAGAGTCTGCAGAGAGACACTGACATCAGAATCAAAGTGGGAAGGACTGCGACCACCATGTCCACCTGTGAGGAAAAAAACAACATATGTAAATTACTACCTGCACTATAAGGTTTGCTGGCACACACACAAACACACAAACACACACACACACACACACACACACACACATACACACACACACACACACACACACACACACACACACACACACACACACGCATACAGGTGAGGTGCCTTAAAGGCATTACACAGACTTCACATTAGCCAACTGGGGACATTCACGACACACAGTCAAACAATTACATACACACTCTGGAGAGACCCTCAACATCATGCAGTGCAGCACTTTCCACTTACTGTTACTACTAATATACATCTCTGGGATACATGAGTGGTGTTAGCAGGTGATAGGCCTTCACCTAGCACACATTGCACCCATGTAAACATTATTGCTGTTCACGTGCATAGCACTATGGCAACTCATACAGAACATACCTCCCAACTGTACAGAGTTTTGATAAATGTCTAGATGTCTGACTCATATGTTTGGTCTGTTACCATAACTCCTGTGTTTGTCTGATACATTACTGGGATTACCTGTGGAATAGTATCACTAATTAATGTCATAATTTGAGGTGCATACTGCATAACCTGCAGTACATGTATGTTAAAACAAAGCCAGTTACTCAAACAAATTCCCAAGCTTACAGTGGATATAGTAAGTGTACACACTTTTGTTAACATGCCAGGATTTTGTGATATGTCACATTAAACCTCAGAAATCAGGTCATAACATTTCCCTCATTTCATATAACATACAACCTGTGCAATCCAACCGAAGAACATACATATCTGTTACGGGTGACATATGGTAAATGAAATAGGTACAATAGGCTGGTTGCATGAGTGTGCACACCCTTAAAGTAATAGTCTGTTAAAGCACCTTTTGTTTTAATCACAGCATTCAGTTCTCTTGGGAAGGTGTCTATCAGAATGGCACATCTTGACTTGGCAATGTTTGCATACTCCCCCTTGCAAAACACCTCCAACTATGTCAGATTGCAAGGGCATCTTCTGTAGACTGCCCTCATTAGATTACCCTGCATATTTTCTATTGGATGTAGGTGTGGGTTCTGGCTGGTCCAGTGCAAAACATTGCATGTGTTCTGGTGAAGCCATCCTTTTGTTGATTTGGATGTATGGTTTGGGCCATTGTTGTGTGGAAAGGTGGAATTCCTCTCCATCCACATCAATGTGGCAGACACCAGAAGAACTGGAGCCACAGGAAACCAGTGTTTGGAACTGTTCATAACCCCCTCCAACTTTTCTACAGTCCTAGTTCTGGCTTGTGAACAGCAACCCCAAAGCAGGCCACTGCCATACCATGCTTCACATTTGGGGTGGTGTTGTTGTTGTGGTGATGCACAGTGGTGTTATTGCACCATACAAACCTGTCAGAATTGCGGCCAAAGAGTTAAACCTTGGTCCCATATGACCATAAAACATTTTCCCACTTGCTTTTTGGAGACCTGATGTATTGTTTTCAAACTTCCTCCAAGCCTGAATATTGTTTGTTGAGAGGAACTGCTGCCATCTTCCAACCCTACCCTATAGGCAAGACATATGGAGACCAAGAAAGATTGTTGTCACATGTAGTACACACCCAGTACTTCATGGAGATTCTGGGTTTATGTCATAAGATCGAAAGAGCAAAATATTGAACATCAGAACATCGAGCTCCTAACCTCGAAACCTGATAACGTCGAAAGCTAAAAACATTGAAAATGGAAACCTCGGATGCTCATAGTTGGCTTTCCTAAACACACACACCCTGATGTCACTGTGAAATGCTCCATATGCATAATGTATGGTACAAACTATGGTTTAATAGCAGCGTAACCAGTAAAATTGTACTATCATACAAAGAACTCATACACATATTAGGATGTGTTGTGATTAAACACCACAACAGTATTACTATGTGTTGCAATTAAACACTAAAAAATTAAGCCTTCCACTCCCGCTCCCTGTGTGCTTACCTGTGACCGAATAGTAACATAGCTGCCACTGCTTATCCTACTGCTCCCGGAGTACTATGGACAAGACATGACTGTGAAATGTCTCAGAACAGGTCAGAACCCTAACCCTAACCCTAACCCTAACCCTAAACCTAAACCTAAACCTAGCCCTAACCCTAACTCTAATGGCCGACCATTTCTATTCAGAGGTTCCGTTTGCGATGTGTCCAACCATTGCTATTCAGTTGTTCCATTTTTTGATGTTCTCAGCTTTCAATGCTATCAGGTTTCGATGTTACCAGTTCGCTGTCCTGCCGTTTGATATTTAGCTCTTTCGATCTTATGATATACACCCGGAGATTCCTGCTACTCTTTCACCATTGCTGTAGGGATCCTGGCAACCTCCCTGGCCAGTTTTGGTCTTGTATTCTAATAGAATTTGGAGGAATGTCCTCTCCTTCACAATGTCACTGTAGATCCATATTTTTAGCACCTTTTCATGACTGTCTGAACTGTGTTCCATGGTATATGCAATGCTGTGGAAATGTTTTGATACCCTTCTCCAGGCTGACACATCTCAAAAATGTGATCCCTTAGCAGCTTCATCAGCTCTATGTGAACCATGGCTGTTGCTGTAGCAGGCAACTGGGTATATGTTAGGATAATCCTGGTAGGACAGCTGACCGTTATTTGCTGTTAATCAAAGAGTCTGTAATGGATGGCAGGTGCATACCCAATAAGATGTACTGCTGTAGTTATATCGAAAGCTGTGTCAATACAGTATTAGCTTCAGCCTGTGCACACATCTGCATCTAGGTTGTTGTATGATTATGTGTCATAATTGTTCCCATAACAGATTTGTTTGCTTTACAATTGAATTGTACAGGTTATAGGTCACATGACAGGTTGGCAGGATTTTGAAATTGTCTATTGTGCTCTCATTTTTGTATATCACAAATACTTGGCATTCTAACAGGTGTGCACACCATTTATATGCTCTGTATAACACTAATTTATACAACATGACCCTAGTTTTTGGCCTATGTCCCCCCATTTTGTCAGTCTTTGTCCAGATGTCCTGCAATGACAGGTTGTGAGGTATGCTACAGATATGTGACATCTCCTCCAAATAGGCCTGTGTGATGGTCACTGTGATGCAATGCAGTTAACACCACCACAAGTGAACATGCAGATATTGCCCAATGGTCACATGCATGACTTTAACATGCCTGGGGTACTGTTGAGCCACAACAAGAAAATCCCATAATTATCAGCTTCAGGCTGCTATCCCACTTGCAGATCAGAGGGACCTATGTGGTTGTGGGGGAGAGATATTGTCAGCAGATTGACATATGACATTGGTACAAGATGAATGCTACGTTTCTGCACAGGTACAGTAAGCACTATGATATTACACAATTTGCTGTCCTTCACCATAGATGTGAACTTGTGTGTATTACTAAACCCCACCCACTAATCCATTTTGCACTGACATATGCATCTAGAGACTCTATAGAAGACAGTTTCACTGCTACCTCATTACATTGATGTGCACTTTGGCCTTATCTGAACACTCCTCGTCTGTTGCCTGGGTGCCACCCACCTCCATGACTGGTGCTTCACATGATTGATGTTGTGTGGGGGCTACCACAAGGTTGGCAAGGATCTCCTTTGTTGCCGTAAGTGGGCATGTGTGGCTGGATCCCCACCGGTAGCAGTACGGTCCCTCACTACAGCAGCAGTCCTTTGTCAGGCAAGATGTATAAGGTCAGTTGCACTATGCATGACCTGATCGTATGTTTGTCCATGGTGGCCCAAGATGTTCACTCTGTTGACAAGATCATCCCACAGGGCAGTCCATTCCCACAGATTTTGCCACCTGTAGCCAAAAAGAACAGCATAGTGTGTTATCACAGCTTCTGTGATGGCTGCTGTCTCTGCCGCAGAGCATGCGGGTTGCCTCTGCATGGCACCTGGAAGACATAAACAGGGAAACACATCACGGGACCTCAGACATTGCCCAGAATTCTTTACAGAGCCAGCACATGAATATTGCCTATCGTTATCCACCACTTACAACCACATCATACCCTTGTACCTAGCAGCACTGTATGGACATGCATTGTACTCCTTGTCCTGATGTATCATGTTCCCCCCAATGAGGGCCAGTACATTGCATAATCTACCATTCATCATTGAAGTTTGTGTAGAGGGACGACAGTGGCAGTGTTTCTTGTAGATGGGATATCAATGGTGCTCAGGCTTTGCTTGCATACAGTGTGTAATGGAGTGGGAAGAATATGCCTGAGTTCATGTAGGATGCACACAGGAATGTTATCAGGCCCCAAGGGGACTTGCTTTTGTTAACTTTGATTAGGCAGTTTGCACATGATCCATGATGATGAGGGGAGGGGTGCGTGTGCTGTGCATATCCTCCTCTACTGATGGTGAACCAGGGAGGTGATGTTTGCCCTAAACCTGACTGCAGCAGGTTGGCTGTAGCAATGGTGTGTGTGTATGTGGTGTGATTGACAACTATTACAGGGTGAGTTGGGTTGTTGCCTCTGAGACTGCAGACATATGTGAAGATGGCCTTGTGATTGCCCTTATTGGATGTGTCCAATTTGTACTCATAGTTAGCCTTACAGTAATCCAACTGTAACCTAATATGCTCATTCAGACAAAGGTTGGCATGCTGACCAGTTGGTGCCTGATACTACTTTGCACTGCACAGCCAATATAGCATCCCATTATGTGCTTTGGGCATTGCTGCTGTCCAGCGAAGGAGATTACTCTACTTTGGTGGAGACAGGTTTTACAAGTAAGTTATTGCTGAGGCCATACAGCTATGGGGGTGGTCATATATCTGTTTGCAGTAGGCATGGACATAAGGTCATAACACAGTTGGACACCTCTCCAGTTTCAATGTGATACTCATGCTTATTCTAGTACACATGTCTGTGTCAGGGCAATGCAACAACCATTAGCTGTGGAAGTGTAACTGTTGGACGAACAAAAACTAAGATTACACATGGGTACAACATGTACAGCTTATTTACCTGACATTTTGCATCCCATGTCAGTTGTTATGATGCAGCAAGGTACACCTACCCATATGTACATATGCACAGGTAATACCTGTTATACATTTCTGTTCTAGGTCAGTATGGCACACTGTAATTACACTCTTGCTGCTCAGTCATTCCTGTCAGCCTGTTAGGGCAGGACATCTGGAGGACACAGAACATACATGGTGGGCTATGGGCCAAAATTAGTGACACTTTCTTCATATTGCTGTAATACACGCAAGTCATTTGAAAGTACAGTAGCCTTTGCATTCACAGACATACCCTGGAGGATGTCTGACGCTCATATGGCAAGCAGAGAGGACAAAGTCTAGGAGTGTGGTAGTGAGGGTAGGAACTGTTAATGTTATGAGTATGACTGGTATGGGGATAAAGCTAGATGATATGGTGGACAGAGGAAAGGTAGAGATATTGTGTGTGCCAGAGACCAGATGGATGGGGGCTATGGCTGTGTGTATTGGAGTCGGGTACAAATAGTTCTATCATGGTGTGCATGGGAGGGGAACTGGTGTAGGGGTTAACCTGAAGGAATATTATGCCAAGAGTGTTTGTGGAGGTGATAAGACTGTCGGGTAGAGTGATGTTTAGGAGGCTGGGAATTGATGGTGTAATGATGACAGTTGTTAGTGCATATGCTCAGCTAACTGCATGTTTGATGGATGAGACTGACATACTTTGGAGTGGTTGGATGAAGTGGTGATGAGTGCACCCAAGGGTGAGAGAGTGGTGATTGGAGCAGATTTCAATAGGCATGTTGGTGGAGGGGACAGAGGGGATGCCAAAGTGATGGGTAGGTATGGTGTTAAGCAAAGGAATGCAGAAGGTGAGATGGTGGTGGACATTGCAAAAGAGGTTGGACATGGCTGTGGTGAACACATAGTTTTACAAGACTGAGGGGCATAGGGGGACATACAAGTGTGGAGGAATATGCACACAAGCCTGTTTGAAGGGGATTGGAAACTGTAAAGTGGTGACAGGAGAAAGTGTAGTTAGGCAGCATGGAATGTTGGTTTGTGGGAAGATGTTGGTGAGCATGAAGAGGGGAAGGAGTGTGAGGGCAGTACCATGGATCAAATGGTGGATACTGAGAAAGGGTGATTGTGAGGTTGAGTTCAGGGAAGAGTTAAGATAGGCAGTGGCTGGCAGTGAAGAGTTAGCAAATACCTGGGTAACTATATCCGAGCTAGTAAGGGAGATGAGTAGAATGGGACTTGGTGTGACATCTGCACAGAGGAAGAAGGACAAGGAGACCTGTTGGTAGAATGAGGAAGTACAGGGGAGTATACAGAGAAAGAGGTTGGCGAAGGAGAAGTGGGATTGTCAGACAAATGAAGAAAGTATACAAGAGTATAAGGAGATGGGGTGCACAGCAAAAAGAGTGGTGGCAAAGGCTGACGATGGGGCATCTGAAGAGTGTATGTAAGGTTGGACACCAAGTTTGGACAATAGGACCTGTACCAATTGGATATAGCTAGGAAGGATGTGCAACAAATAAGGCTGATAAAGGATAATGGTGGAAATGTACTCACAAGCGAGGAGAGCATGTAGAGCAGATGAAAACAGTACTTTGATGAGCTGTTGAATGAAGAGAATAAGAGAGAGAGAGAAAAGTTTGGATGATGTGGGTATGGTGAATCAGGAAGTGCAACAGATTATCAAGGAGGAAGTACGGATAGGTATGAAGAGGGTAAAGAATGGAAAGGCTATTGGTCCAGATGACATACTTGTGGAAGCATGGAGGTGTTTAGGAGAAATGTCAGTGGTCTTTTTAACCGGATTGTTTACTGTAATCTTGGAAAGTGAGGAGATCCATGAGGACTGGAAAAATGTGTTTGGGTACTGATTATGAGAATGAGGGTGGTGTGCAGAGCTTTAGTAACTACAGAGGGATAACATTGATCAGTCACAGCCTGAGTTAATGGTAAAGGGTGGTGGAAGCTAGGTTAAGAAGGGAGGTAAGGATTACTGATCAGCAGTATGGTTTCCTGCCAGGAAAGAGCAGTACAGATGCAATGCTTGTTCTGAGAGTGTTGATAGAGATGTACAGAGAAGGTCAGAAGTAGCTGCGTTGTGTCTTTGTGAACTTAGAGACAGTATAGGACAGGATGCTTAGAGAGGAGTTGTGGTATTGTATGAGGAGGTCAGGAGTGGTGGAGGAATCTGTAAGAATGCTACAGGATATGTACAAGGCTAGTGTGACAGAAGTGAGTTCTGCATTGGGAGTGTCAGGTGCATTTAAGGTGGAGGTGGGAGTACATCAGGGATCAGCTCTGAGCCCTTTCTTATTTGCAGTGGTGATGGACAGGTTGACAGACATGATCAGACAGGAGTCCCCATAGACTGTGCTATTTGCAGATGACATTGTGGTCTGTAGTGAAAGTAGGGAAGAGGTTGAGGAGACTCTGGAGAGGTGGAGGTAAGTCTAGAGAGGGGAGGAATGATGGTCAGCAGGACTAAGACAATATATGTGTGCGAATGGGAGGGAGGATAGAGGAATGGTGAGGATGCAGGCAGTACAGTTTGCAAAGGTGGATAGGTGTAAATCTTGTGAACAACAGTTCAGTGTAATGGAAGTGTGGGTGAAAGATGAAGAAGAGAGTACAGGCGGGATGCAGGTGGTGAAGAAGAGTGTCAGGAGTGATTTGTGACAGATGAGTACCATTAAGAGTGATAGGGAAGGTCTACATGAGGATAGTGAGACCAGCTACAGTATGTTATATATGTTGGAGACATTGGCATTGAGAAAAAGGCACGAGTCAGAGCTAGACGTAGCAGAGTTAAATGATGTTAAGATTTGTACTGTGTGTGACGAGGGTGGACAGGATTAGGAATATGTATGTTAGGGGTTCAACCCAGGTTGGACAGTTTGGGGACAAAGCCAGAGAGTGGCAGGATTATGTTGGTTTGGACATGTGATGAGGAGGTATGCTGAGTATATTTGGGAAAGAATGAGGCTGCCAGCTAAAAGGAAAAGAGGAAAGCTTGAGATAAGGTGTACATATGTGGTGAAAGCGGACACGCAGGTGGTTGGTGAGACAGAGCAAGATGCAGAGGACTGGAAGACATGGAGACAGATGATCTGCTGTGGCAACTCCTAATGGGAACAGCCAAAAGAAAGAGAAGGAGATGTTGGAATGCCAGTGTTCACAGGTTTCTAATTATTTGCCAGACATAACACAGCTCTTGAGGAAATAACTACAAATATTAGGCACACATGTGGACAGTGTGCATAACACTGAACAGTTGAATGGTATGAGCTCAGTATATCACATGCAGTTCAACACACACAGCTGCAACAGTATTTCAGTTTACAAATACCCTGTATAGGTCTATCACATTTCTGAGACAAACATGTATATCATAGTTGTATTCACAATTAACCTATGGATATCTGTGACATCCCAGTAGCTGGCCTAGCAGTCTCACAGTCAGTATTGTTCAACACACACTCCAGTAGTGGTCATATTTGAGCCATCCTTTCCTGGTGTGACTCAGGGCCCTGAGCTGTGTTCTGTGTCAATGCAGATAGACAAAGATGCTATGGCCATAGGATCTGATCAGCAATATAGCAGTACAGCAAGTGTTGTTGAGACAATATTTGTTGAACTTCCTATTTTCCGCATTTACATACCCCCTACTACATTCTATTACATGCTTAATTGTTTGACATACCTGTTTTATTTTTTTTTATTTCAGTTTGGTTGGTATAACGCTTCACTTTGTGCGTGTGTGTGTGTGTGTGTGTGTGTGTGTGCGTGTGTGTGTGTGTGTGTGTGTGTGTGTGTGTGTGTGTGTGTGTGTGTGTGTGTGTGTGTATGTGTGTATGTGTGTGTGTGTGTGTGTGTGTGTGTGTGTGTGTGTGTGTCTTTGTCTCTGTTTCTGTCCCTGTCCCTCTCTCTCTCTCTGAGACAGATGTAGGGTATACATCTATTTTGCATAGGCAGCAGCTTGCCTTTTGTAGGTAATGCTCATGAGCAGCTGATGGTTTGTGCAATAATTGGAGTCCCCCACTTTCTAATTGCATGTAGAACAGCTGTGGTATCATTCATATACCCAATAGCATGCAAACACACTCCTATATCTTAGTACTTTGTGGGCATTGCCCCTTTTCCCTGCCTGTGAGGGGGACTTCATGGAGGTGTGTGACAAACAGCATCACAGAGGGTAGTTGGAAATACCTCTTACAATAAACACTGTGGAGACAGCTTAAAAAACTTGGGGAGAATGTTCCAGACATAGGGACAGAATTAAGTATTGCTGTTATACAGTTGAAGTAATGCTAGTTTGACAGGATTTGTATGGATATGGCTGCTCTGCATGATTTTAAGTCTGACAGTGTTATGTGGTTGACATAACTTTCAACTGTAGGGATATCTGCAGACTGGCCAGATTTTGGACTCATATTTGGTGTATTACTCACACATTTTTTGCCCTTGGAAATTCAGTAGCATACTCTGAGGAATACAGTCAGTAAATGGTAACATTCATGTGTGTTTCTGACTTCATATCCCTCAAAACAGATATGTTACAACAAACCCTGTTACACCAGCAACTTTCTTAGTTTATATCAACAATTTGTCAATAATGCCCCTGTGTTTGGGCCTCTCCCCCCCCCCCCCAAGTATGTCAGGCTTTGTCCAGATGTCATGCAGTAAGAGGTGGATAGGTATGGTATATCATTATATAGTGACTTCATTCCTGATATCATTCCAGTGATGTATCAGACTGCCAGACATGTTGTGTGCAAGAGGCCTTATCTATGAGGACAAAGCCTGGCAGGCTGACCCTCAAGATGTGCCACATGGCCATTGAGCTGGTGTAGCTGATCTCCAAACTCCTTTTAGAGCTTGTTATGCACCAAACCCAGAACCTGACTACGAGTGATGGTTTCCTGTCTGTGCCTGCTCCCGGGGGTGGGGGACAGGCCCTATCCCCTGAGGCAGTTCCACCTGAAGGTGGTGCAGGATCAGTGGATGAGGAGGTCCCAAGTTGCATCCCAGACATGCTGGGGCCCGGTGCCACAACCAAATGTGGCGGGATAGGCAGATCTGCTGGGATTGGCCTTCCCAGATGTGCTATGTTATTGAGGTTTTACAACATATGTTGGCTAGTCAAGAACAACACATTCCAAGATTAGTTATAACAGCATGCATGTGTGTTCCAATTGACCCCATAAAACAGATTTGAAACAGTTGCATAGCAAACAGAACACATGCATATATGGAACCACAATGACCATTATAATGGTATGCAAGTTACATTGATAGCAGCAGGCCTCCGATGATAGTATTTGAACAGGGTACATTAATAATCAAACAATTAAATATCTGTAGAACAATAGTACACATGTCCTAACAGTAGGTTTGGAGAAAAACATACCCGTTGATTTATGTGTATAAATTATTGGTGCAGATAGGTTGGGGGAGAGAGAGAGAGAGAGATATCAATTAACAACTGTATAGGCTTCAATTGTTCACAACTGCACTGATCATTACCCTACTCATTACTCTCCAGGTATGACCTTACTTTACATCTACCTATGGCCTTGGGTTGGGCAGTGGTATGTTTGTACACATTGTATTACCAATGCCTTTCTAAGGCTAATATAAACATTTCCTTACCTGGCAGACCTGTGGAGGAAATTTCTGTTAACAGTACCTGTCTGTTTCTACCCATATTCACATATTCAAGGTTACATATGTGACATTGACAGGGGTGCCACACACATGCTGTGGGTGTGTGTGCTACTGCCTTACTCCACCTTGATTTTTATCTGTCACCCTGGGTGTTGGCAGCAGTGACCAGTAGCTGTGACAGCATGACACTTGGACGTTTATCGAAAGAGACTACTTTGTGTATGTACTTCTGTTGCTATCATTTGCAGCCTTGGGGTTGGACAGTGCATGTTGTACACAGTGTATAAGTACAGTCTCCTTACAGCTAGTATAAAAATCTCCTTACCTGGCAGACCTGTGGAGGAAATATCTGTTAACACTACCTGACTGTTTCTACACATATTGACATATTCTTTGCTGAAATTATGCATATAGCTTACTACCTCTCCTGGGATTCAAACCATGCCTGTTTGCATGAAAAGGTACAACAAGGCTGGGTGGCATCACAATGAGCTATGGAGGAACAGCTATTTTTTGCCTGACTGTTTTCTGCCCGATACTTTCTTGTTTGGACAATCTGACCTTGCAATTTTGACATTCATGCATGGCAGATAGTTATTGTACTGTGTATTACTATTTTGACATATTACAATCTGGAAATAATGATTAACACATCATTACTATTCAGGGATCAGATCTTGGTGCATGGAACATTTCATATAGTTAATCTACTGTTGTACAACTCCACAAACATTGTCAGATGAGCCTCAATTGATTAATGCTGTCAGAGTCATAGTTGCTGTGCAGAACTTGTGATTCATACCACTACATAGCAAAGTAAACACAACAGTCTGGGGTTTTTAGTTTTATTGAAGGGTACTGACACTTTTATTGATATATACCCTGTACATCTGTATTACTCTGCTATTGTCTCATTTATTCATTACAGACAATACACATTTTAACCTACTGGCAATTGAAATTCTACTCCTTTCTATTTATTTGCCTTGAATACTGCAAGCTAGGTTTGTACTCACCAGCCTCAGCAACCTGCTGGCATGGGCGTCCACGTTCACGGCCCTCTCATCTGCAGCTGTACAGGAGATAGAGAAACATTTATGCATACCTATCCATCACATACACAGGCTGATTTGTAGTCAGATCTCACCAGAGTTGGCCACACAATCGGGGTGGTGCAACAGTCCCCCATTTTGGTAAGCATCAGATCCTAGATGTTGGAGCCCCTTGAGGGCATGTCAACTAGCTGATCCAGGGCATTAGAGTTAATGAAGTCCAGGAACCTTAGGGCAAGTGAGTTAGAACAAGTATAATTTACCCAGACAATGGATGGGTAATTAAAGTCACCCACAACCAGGGTGGTTGGTTGCATCTTGATTGACTCAGGTGGATCCAAGTAGGCTGATTGGATGTCCTGATTCATGGAGGGAGTCCTATAGCTGGCAATGACCTGAAGAGGGGTCTTACATACAGTCAATTGCACCTGAAGTAATACAAGGAAATCATGCTGTTCAACCAATCTAGAGGTATATTTGTCTTTAATGAATATTGATACACCACCTCCTTTAGTTCTCAGGTCTTCAGTTTGCGATCTGAATGTGTGGAAGGAAATGTAACCTAGTATAGCTGTGGTGCTCTCTGCAGGCTTAAACCAGGTCTCAGTGACTACAAAAATGTCAGTATCTTCCAAGGTGAGGACTCCTTCCAGTGAGGGAAGTTTCTGGTTTATACTCTTAGCATTTACCAGCATAACCTTGAGGTTGTTTTTAGAGGATATTTTTACACTGGGAATTTTGTTCTTGTGACATTGCCTAAAAAAGGCACTATGGGGGTAGTAACAGCCTTAGCCATAACCAGAATCTCAGGGGTGACAGATGAAGGCCATCTCTGGCAAAGGATTGAGGTCTATCAACCATGTCATCCCAGGCTGACAGACACTGGGATTTCCTTTGAATGGCACCAGAAACTAAGCCAATTGTTGAAATCAGTCATTTTTTATTTGTATTGAGGTATCATCCTAAGCAAAGGTAAAATGCTGCTTAAGGCTAGGGACATACCTGCCTGAGACCCATAATCAGAAAGCTCAGTCATGTCTCTCTTTAAATAGTCTAGTGAAGTACATCTCATTCACACCAACATGGACTATGACAGAATCATAACAGTGCCTGTTGATGAGAGACTTGAGTGCATGTGTGATGTGGTTGATCCTGTCACCCGACAGACAGCTGACAGTGACTTTTCCTTATCCAACCTGGTGAGAGGGATATCAGTGTGTCCCACAGTTGAGCTGACTTTGACTAAGATGATTGTTTTTGTGTTATGCCTTAGGGGCTTGATTAGTGAGACACTGGTGTATGATATATTACATGTACTATGTTCTGCAGAGGATGTATTATATGAATCATGCTTGTGTTTATCTGTGAAAGGTCTCTGAGGTTTAGGTAAGCTTTTGGTAAGGACCTACACATATGTAGGTTTATATGTTATTAGTTTGATAGGTGCAGGAGGTGAGGTGAGGTATGTATGCTGGCAACCTGCTTAGTATCAGATGAACTGATTGGTGAGCAAAAAAGCCTGGATTATAGGTTCTTGATATAGATGCATCTCTCACATAATGAATTTGTGTGGACTAGAAGACGTGGGTTGTCAGTGTACATGAGGAAATTGATATTTTGCCTGAGGATGCCCATGTCAAACAAACTGGTTGGATAAACTGTGGTACTTGTCCATCTGTAATGTTAGGTAAGTTGATGTGATCAGAAAACAGGGAGAGGATAGAAAGAACCAGCTAAAGTAGAAGACAGGAAAAGTGGACAAAAACTACAAAGGGATAGTGGGTAGGATTTGTGTTGGTACCTCAGGAGCTTTGCTGAATGTATCACCTGTCAGTGAGGGACAGTGGCAAGAAGTCACCGATGGAGCACCAGCAGACTACTAAGGGAAATTTTGCAGGGAGTCCACAATGTGTGGGGGTGCAAACAAGTGCAAACCCATGCAAATATGTTGCTTATGTAGAAAATAAGATCAAACTGATTTAAACAAATTAACCAATAAAAAAGCTCAAAACCAAGCTCTATTCCAGAAGCCTTCAATTAGATGAGTTCTAAGTGCACACTTCTGCCACTAGGGTGCAGGGGAACCCTCTCCAAAAGAAGATGGCCTGATATAGTGCTCAGAGACCCACTAGTCATACAAAAAATCCCAAAAAATTACACCATTCAACATACTGTTTCTTTTTTTACGGGGCTAGGATGTTGGCTTACATGCTTGCAGGACATCTACATCTTATTTTAGACCTCGTTATGTCTTCTTTTTTATCAAGAAAAGCTCTCCCATCTGACACCACTCAGTACAGGTCTGACCTAATTGAATGGCTAATAATGCTGCTTTATTGCAGCATACACCTCCAGGGTCAACAGACCTGGATCGCGGATAAAAGCTGCCCTATGAAAGGTAAGGAATTAGGCCCCTGACAGCCATACCAATATCATATCACTTGGCTATCTCTCCTCAATCAACATAAACATTGTTCAAACCTCTCAGTGCGCATACTGTTTCTTTACTGTTAAAATTTTCACAGCGATTTTGATTTCATTTAACACTTTCATTTCAAATTTTACAGAAACAAAAAACACTGATAGCTATTTTCTAAACAAAACAAAACACTCTCATACTGAAGATAGGCTAAGCATGAGAATCAGTAAATCTCTCTTCCCTTGAAACTCACATTTAGTGAAAATGCATTTGCCAACCCACTAAACTACAAGAGACATGCTGAGATCTATCCTTAAATAGTATGTAGTAAAGTACTAGTTAGTATCTATGTAAAGGTTTCAGGAATTCAAAATGCAATTGTGAAACACATTTGCTAACAGCCTAGGACAACCCTCTGGACACAAGTGTCCCTTTTTTGAAAAGAACCCAGGAGTAATCACTTGTAAAGCTGCTCTGCTTAATGCTGCCACATCCCTGTTAAGATCCACATACTGTTCACTTTTGTTCAGTCTCCTGCCCTGCAGCATTCAGATGCTGTTACTGTCCACTTGGAGTCATCCTGCAAATCCACAATGATGCTGGTTAGCAAACTGAAAACTCCCATGCTGGAGGAGTATTTGATGCTGCTCAGCATCCATATGTGCTGAAACTGAGGTGTGCTTGTTTCCTGGTTGGAAGTAGCTAAAACAGATGGAACGTACATGTCGAGGTGTGCATGCTCTCTGGTTGAACAGAACATTAGATCATTCATGTTTTTAAAATAACAAAGCTTTTTTACAAACAAGTGAATATTTTATTATTATTATTATTATTATTATTATTATTATTATACATTTTTAAAAGCCAGACTGAAGCAAGCACTTTTTTAAGCCAGCACTGGGCTCTAGGGCAGTTACTTAGGTTACATTGTGCTTCATCCGGTCCTGTTGCCTGCCCATTACCAAAGACTTATATAAGCTCTGCAATTAGTTCTTGCTAACTGTACAGAAGATAGTATAACTGTATCTGTGATACTGAAATGACTACCACTGTGACTGAAAGCCAACCACAAAAACCAAGTTGCCAGAATGCAATTTACAAACTATGCAATGGATAATTTGCATATAATGAAAAAAATGGAAATATCCCACCATCCACTAAACCCCCTTGAGAGACTGTATAAAGAAACAAATTTAAACTCTCTAAAGAACTTGAAGTCTGTCAGTTTAGCATAGAGAAGATTAAGGTTCTAAGCTTCTAACGAGCATCATGTTTTACTCCAGTGTTTGATTTGTCTACTGTGCAACTCTGAACAAGTCACTTAAGTAGGCAGTGCTTCTATGTTTTTCTGCATGAGCTTCATTTCTGATCTGAATCTTGTCCACCTCCATTGTATAGCATCCACAAAGTGCTTTAAAAGAAATACTAGTGGAAATATAAACAGACTGAAGCATCAAACATCTGAAATGATTCAAGCTCAGCAAACTGTTATCCAGATCCCTAAGGAAGCACCCTTATCTTTTCTGTTATCATCTTCATCTCATGTATGTTCCTTGAAAGGGAAGTGAATACTGCACCATGGCAGTAAGCCAGTTCAGACTGTTAAAACCAAAGAAACACCACATTCTGATTAAACAGTACACTGCTTATCAATAGTGAGATCAGGTAACTATGGCACTGAAAGGGTCATTACCAAGGTTTTTTTTTTTTTTTTAAACTGAGGAGACAGAGTAAATCAGCTGAAAGCACACAGGTATCATAATAAGCAAACTGCTGAGCAATATCTAATAGGAATTAAAAAAAATACAGTGGTAACCTACTGATGGAGATTAAGTTTTGTGTACCAAAATATATTGCCTTTATCCTTTATTTTTATCCCATTGTGTATCTCACAGAAGATAAAAATGCATCATATAAAACACAGATATCCAGCCTTGGTATGTTTATCTTAATTGTTTTAAGTACTGTTAAGAACAGACTGCATAGTCCCTTTTCAGAATGACTTCCCCAAACCATATACAAAAGGGGCTCATGGCTCAAGTTGAAACCAGACCTTAATAAGGGCTGCTACTGAGTTAATGGTGGAGACAGACTTTCTAGTTAAAAACCTTCATCATGTTAGACTGCACTATTTTGGGAAAATAAAGGGGTAGGGTTAAGTTCACAAAGGAGAGGGCTGTGGCAACATTGGATTCATTAAGATCACAGAAAATATCTTTGCTGGGCAAGTTCCAAAGATCAGACTTAGTTACTAGGCATACAGTCCAGAAAATTGTTAAGCAACCTAGCCGAAATTCCCTCTTACTCAAGATCACTGTCTGGTTAAGTGACTTCCTCTGGTCACACAGCAGGCAAATGAAGACTGAAGGAATCCAACCCTGTACCACAGGAAACGGCACAATAACAGTCAAGAGCCTTAGCCCTCTGTGGTAAATTCCAGACCATTCCATGAGAATATTCCATTTCATGAGCACAGTTTAAAGAAAGTCACTGTCAGTGAACTATACAAAATCTCTTTTTGCATGTAGGCAAGCTTTACTGCACCCCTCATGTTGGGCAAGACCTTACTTCTGCTCAGCATATGTATGTCAATTACATATTCACACAATAGTGGGGAAATGTACACATTTCTTGACTACAGCAAACTGTCCTGTTGGTGTTTTTCATCAGTCAAACTGTCAAGCTATTTGCCTTCACCACCAGATCAGACTGCACAGTCATTAAACACAATGACCACCCATGTCTCCACATAATAAACAAAAACTGAAAGGTCTTCTTTGGTGGCTCCTACATGCAAGGTGAACACCCCAGGCTAAAAATAACATGTAGACAGATGCAAGTAAGGCAGTTCAGATGTCACCATCAAAGAAGGAAATTGTCGTTACTGACAATATCACTATAATCCATTACATATTGGCAGATTGGTGCTCTGTCAACAGGAAAAGGACCTCAGAGATCTGAGACACTGAGCATATATCCCACCATGTTCACCACTAAAACACATAATAAAGATGTAAATAAAAATCCAACTGAACAACAAATTATATGCAGAAAATACCTAAAAAAGAATATATCTAAGAACACGTTGCACAGTGCAGGTTACTACTATGGTTATCTAAACAAGAGAGTCACATGCTCAAATTAAAAACTGTTGACATTCTAACCAAAACAGGAAGATTGAGTGTTTGACTTTCACGGAAACACATTTCAAAATTGTAAAGTTCTACAACTATCAGAAAAGATGTCTTTATAAAATAAATATTGCACTTTACTAAATATAAATGAGGGTCTTATCACACTGCTGATTATGTAAAACTACAGTAACCTCTACTAGTGTAAATATGAAAGTTCTAAAAGAAAGCTTTACTTAAATGTAATTCTAATAATAAGATGTACACCTACAGTTCTGTAAATCATGATTAAATGCAAATTTAATTATAAAACTTACTTATTAAAAGTTAGATAAAAGAAAGTTGTTCTCATGTGCACTGTTTTTAAAACCCTTAAAGTAAAAATACTTATTAAAAGAGTAAAATATTCTATAATGATTAATAAATCAAGAAGACAATATTCTCTTTTACTAAAATATCCTAGGGTATTGTTTCTTTGTACATAGCTGTTTTTTTATCTATAAAGTTAATGTTTCCTTTTAGCATGCATCATTGAAGCATTTGGTTTCTTTTTAAATGGAAATGCCAAATCTCCAGAGTCTGTTTTAGGTTTAGTGATGTGAAAGCCCATACCTTTGTTTGTATCTCAGGAATTATTTATTTATTTGTTTTTGATTAAGTAAGATAATGTCTGCTCCAGGATGCTGAACAGTTATTTTCCTGAATATAGAAAGAGTTTTATCCTTGCAAGATAAAAAGGATCCACTTTAATATATACTTTTAGAGAGCCTTAATTAGGGGGCAAGTACTCTCTTATTTTTCTCAGAAGTTGTCACACTGTAATTATTGTCCCATGTCATTATGCAGGAAACATTTTTTAATAAGAGCATTTCTCCAAGCATCTTTAAAAACTAGCTCTTTGTCCAAACAAAAAAAAAAAAAAAAGAGAGACAAACTTAACCAAGATATTGATTAGATATAAATGTTTTAAAAGTTCTGTAAGCTCTTTCAATCCCAATTTTAAGTTATTTTTACAGATTTTGCTTTTAAAATCCAAGTTCTGATGAATGACATTATGGATGGAATTAATAAATAAAGCTGTATAGTATGCATTGCATCGGAGTCAGCATTGTACAGAATGTCACAGGCTATTAGACTTTCATATTCCTGTGTTGTGCTCAAGTTATGCAAATGACTGCATAATCAGTCCTATGATATTAAAATGTGTGCAAGGTGAATATTATAATAACGATAATATATTATAAATGGTCAAGCCCATTGGAGCTAGACTCATTTTTCAGAGGAGACCATGGGGTGATGTCAAAATAAATGACTTGTCACACTGTAGGCAAATGCAGGCTGTGGGAACCACACCTCCCAACTGTCCAGATTTTGTCTCATATTTAGGTCTTCTCCTCATAAATATTTTGGTTTTCTGCCAAATCATTCAGGATTGAAGCAAATCGAGGTCGCTATAATATGACATACATTTAAGTTTCACACTTCATATCCTTCAGAAAATGCATGCTTATGCAAACCCTATTATTCTAGCAAACGTTTGAGTTAATAAGAGCAGTATTTGAAATGTTTCTCTGATTTTGGGCCTTTGACCAATCTTTATTTTTGACTTTGTCCGGATTTCTTTTGCTTAGAGGTTGAGAGGTATGGTTGGAACCAAACCCAGGACTACAAGGTCAGAGTTGCAGTTTATAGTCAGTTTTGGAGGAAATTGTGCAATTCTGTAGGCCTGATTTAAAAAAATTAAAGCAACTCAGAAATGTTGCCTATGACAAGAATGCTTCCAGTAGCACACTATTATATCTCTTAGTGCCAGAAAGTCCCACTGGTATGTGCAAGTGTTATCTGGCACCATTGTGAACATTGGTTAATTTATCATAATTTCACTGATCAAAAGACTATTGCTGACTTTAGAGTTCATAAGGAAATTGCATAAGTCTTTGTTGACATGTGCCACTCACAGTCAGAGTTCATAGGAATATGTGTCCTTCCCATAGCAGTGGAGACAAAGGTATGTACAGTTGTTTCTGTACTGACTAAAGGGAAATCTTGCAGACCAAATAGATCAATTTGGAGTATCTAGCAGAAGCATATCAGCTTCAAGCAGGAATGGAAATCAAACCAGAAGTAGATAAAAATCAGGCAGCAACTGAATGCGCCAAAAAAAAAAACAAAAAAACAAAAGAATGAATATAAGGTAAAGGACCAGATGAGAAGGCAAGAAATGTGGAAAATGCATAAATATAGCTGCAAGTATAGAAACCTTCTGGAAGACCCTCATGTTGATCAGGATTGAATACAGGAATGGTTAAGGAGAGGCAAATTCAAACCAAGAGATGAAAGGTTAATATTGGTGGCCCAAGATAGTGGGCTAGGTACATGTTGGTTTACAAAGTCCATTGAACATGTGGGAGAGGCAGACAAATGTATGTTTTGTAAAACAGAAATAGAGACAGTTGCATACCTTGTTGCTGGCTGTAACATACAAATGGCAGAATAACTGCATACTGGAAGGCATAATAATGTGGCAAGGCTGTTGCAATGAGAACTGTGTAAACATTATGGCATTGAAGTGGTTGAAAAACGCTGAAAACATGAGCCACACAGCATGACAGAAAATGATGAAGTCTACATTACATGGGATCACACATTATCACCAGTTCAAAAGATAGGTGCTAGAAAACTGGATATAGTGGTCCATGAAAAGAAAACAAAAGTAGCATTCATCATTGAAATCACCACACCCAGAGACTACAGTCTCTTGCATACAGAGAGTCATAAAGTAACAAAATATCTGGATTTGCAGGCAGAAACGAGACAGCATTGTGGAAGAAAGTTAGCCAGACAGTTCCAATAGTAAAAGGAGTAATGGGTCTTATAAAAAAAGAATATACAATCATATTTAGATATGTTACTGATATATGTAACCCCGTAAGAATTGCAGGAGTCATTACCGTGCACATTGTGGGTGCTGCAAAGAACACTTCTGGCTCACATCAAAGAGTGAAACAATACTAATTTTATGAACTTTAATCGTACTTTGACTTAGGAATGTGGTCCATTCCCATCATGGTATTAGAAACCCAAAAGATTTGGAGAAATTAAAAAAAGCCAATTTGGGGTATTTTGCAGGTCTCCAACTCTAAAATACTCTGAAGGAAGAGGTGATAAATCAGCAGGCAAAGGAGAGCAGTATTGCTGGAATTGAATTTATCCTCAAGTCTTAGTGAGTACATTCACAAGGTGGACCCTGCTTTTCACAAAATCTCACCAAGACAACACTGATATCTAGACTGTATTTTTATACAGCATATATCATGGACAGAAATTGGTTAAAAAATAAAAAAGATATCTGGGTGCACAAGACCAGGATAAAAAAGTGCCCAATCCTGGTAGGCGTACTGCTGCCAGGACTGGAAAAAATGACAGTGTAGAATCCTCAAGACATGGAAACATTCCTTCAATTGGGCTAGGCCAGGCCCAGGGGAAGGATGCCTCCGCTGTTGTCAAAGGAAGTAGTAGTCCACAAAAAATCACAAAAATTGATAGACCAAAAAGAACCATAAAGAAGACAGAGTGGACTATTGAGGATAAGGAAAAAAGGTATGTATTGTTACTATTATACAAGAAACCTAGAATTTCCAGGCAGAAGATATACAAAAAGGTTAAGAGAGAAATTAGAGGAAAGACAAAAAAACTTGCACAAGAAAAACTGTCAAAAGCTTCAAATAAAATCTGTATTCATTAATACAGCAAATTTAAGAAAAAAACATATATAGACCAAGAAACATTGGGCCATTTGGAAAAAGAAGCAACTGAGGAAGTGTGAAAATATAAATGACAAAATCTAGAGAGATTTGAAAGGTATAAAAATAAATGCAGACATGGGAAAGAAAGAGAAATCCGATATGGTTCAATATTTATGCAAAGGAGAAAGCCAAATTAATCAATTAAAGAAAAACAGCAACAAAGATATTTGAAAAGAAATACAGGCAAAGGTATTCAGATATGGAAAATTTCACAATAAAAAAATAAGATCACAAAGATGAAATGTAGAGCAGAAGATTAGTAAAGTAGAAGTTAAAAAAAATAGAAGTTGAAGTTGTGGAGTTGCTGCAAAGTGAAGGATTTAGTGAAGGATTTAGTGTAGAAAGTCTAACACAGGTTATACCTCAGCATGATAGAACAAGATTTCTGCCAAGTAAGGAGATACAGGAGGAGGAGACATCTGAAGAAGAAGTATGGGCATGGGAAAGAAAAAGAGATTTAATATGGTATAATATTTATGCAAGGGAGAAAGCAAAACTAACCAATACAAAAAGAGCAGCACCAAAGATATTTGAAGAGAAATATAGGCGAAGGCATCCAGCTATGGAAATTTTACAGAACAAGAAAATAAGAAAACAAACAGGAAAAGTAAAACAATGATTAGTAATTGAGAGGTTAAAGAAATAAAAACCTGAGGATATGGCTTACCCATGACAAGAAGGATTTAGTGTAGAAAATCTAACTTTGATAACATCACAGCAGGATAGAGCAATGTGTCTCCAAATTAAGGAGAAACCAGTGAGAAGGACACATTTAATCAATTGCCATATGAAGATACTTTGTAGCCTTCCCTAGGAAACCAGTGCAAAAGTTCAGTTGGAGCTGTACAGTAATGGAAGGAACAGGAAACTGTGGCAACTCTGACACAGTCAGTGTTGTGGAGTGATAGGCTACTGAGTTCCCATATGAAAGAGCAATGGATGACACAGGATGAAACTGAAGAGAATATGGCACAGGAAAAACTTTCTATAGAATACCCACAGGAAATAGAGAACAGAGAACATGCCCTCAGTTTAGAAGAAAATGATCTAAGAGAAGAGTTGTTTGATTTAATTGAGATGGATAGAAATAGACTACAGAAAGGACTGTTCATAGAGATTCATGTGATACAACAGAAGTACATGGGATATATTACTGTACAGCTTAATTAACAACAGATAAAGTCTTACCACAAAAACACAGGACAGTAAGGGAAAGAAAGGGGAGAAATCAAATGCCATCATGGAAGTATCGAATAGAGAAACTATAAAGCAATTAAGACAAGAGGTGTCACTGTTAGAAGAGTATAGAAGAGGGAATAGATCAACAAAATACTCAGAAAGATACACGTGACAAAAGCAATGTGCAGCATCAGAACAGATCAGGATCTATTGTGCACTATCACAAATAATAAACTAAAAATATTAGCACAGGCAGAAATACTTAGAAGATATGTAGATAAATATAAAGGAAAAGTACATAATAAGCAATTTACTGATGACCCAAAAAAGTTTTATAGAGAATTGGGAAACAAGGTAAAAGGAATTTAACCACAACCAAAAAAGGAAATAGATACATTTTGGAGAAATATCTATAAAGTTCCTGTGGAACATAACAAAGATGCTGAATGGACAGAAGAAGTAAAAGAAAGAATAAAAAGTTCAAATGTATAGGGTATAAAATGGGATGAAGAAACAGGGAGAGTTACTGAAACACACTTATGAAAAGCACCTAATTGGAAAACCCTAGGCCCGGATGTAGTACCTAACTTCTGGCTCAAAGTATTAACATCTTTATACGAAGATTTAGCCATGAGTAAAAACTATTTCAATACGAACCCTGAACAGACACCTACCTGGTTAACAACAGGAAAAACAATATGCCTACTTAAAAGTGAACCTGTAATCTATCTCAGAAACTATAGACCAATAACTTGCCTTCCGATGAAGTATAACCCATATAGTAGAACTGATGCCAACATAGTTTATAGTCACCAATCCATACAGTAGAATTGATGTCAACAGAGTTTAAAGTCACTTAGAAGAAAACTCAGTCATGTTGATAGAACAAAAGGGTAACAAAAGAAAGTCATATGGAACAAAGGGTCATTTCTTGTTAAGTAATGTTATAATGGGAAACTGTAAAAAGGGAAAGAATTTAAGTATGTCATGGATAGACTATAAAAAAAGCATTTGACAGTATCCCACATTCATGGATAAAAGAATGCTTAAAAATGTATAATATACACCCTATACTGACTGATTGCATTACAGACACCATAAAACAGTGACAAACCACTTTGCAGTTAAGACATAATAAAGGTGAAACTATTATTCCAAGGATAAAAATTCAAAAGTGGATATTCCAAGGTGACTTTTTGTCACCACTGCTCTTTTGTCTTGCCCTTAACCCATTAAGCTGTCTACTTAGAGATATGGTCATGGCTATAATTTGGCTCCCAGAAAATAGCAAAGTATAAAGGCTTCTCATCTTCTTTTCATGGCTGATTTAAAATTGTATAGTTCATTAGAAGAGGAAGTGAAAGCACAACTGCAAGTTGTCAAAACTTTTTCAAATTATATAAGAATATCATTTGGTCTTGATAAATGTACAAAAACAATCTTTAAGCAGGAAAGCTGCAGCATCAAGAAAACATCAGTTTGGAACAAGAATGTGATATAAAAGAACTTGAGCAAGAGGGAGTGTATAAATATTTGGGAATTGATAAAGGATCAACAATAAAACATGAACAAATGCAAATAAAACTCAGTGAGGAATATTTTAGAAGACTAAAATTAATACTAAAACAGTGTTGACATATAGGAAAAAAGTCCAAGCTATTAATCAATTTGCTCTTCTTGTCCTAACTTACAGTTTTGAAGTGATTGACTGACCACAAAAGGTATTAGATTGGTTGGACAGGAATAAAAGGAAGATGCTTCATGCTCATCAAATGATTTATAAAAGTCATTGCATATGAAGATGATATATTACCCATTCTGAAGGAGGTATGGGCCTCCTTGAAACTGATTACTTGTATAGATTTACAATCATAGGACTGCATGCACATCTGCTGACATCACAAGACCTAAATATAGTGAAAGTTTTAAAACAAGAGGAGAATAAGTCTAAGATGACTTCCTTGCTAAGTTTAATAGAAGCATATTGGTGTCAAGCAGGAATGGAAATCAAACCTAAAGCAGATAACAATCAGAAAGCAACTGAATGTGCCAAAAAAAAATTAAAGAATATAAGGTGAAGGATCAGATGCTAAGGCAAGAAATGTGGAAAATGCATAAATATAGTTGCAAGTACAAAAAACCCTTGGAACAATCTCATATTGATCAGTGTTGAATACAGGAATGATTAAGCAGAGGTGAATTTAAACCAAAAAAATGAAAGGTTGACAAGGTAGCTCATAACTCACAAGTAAATTCCTTTAATGCTGAAGATTAAAAACACGGTTAAGTCCTTTTGCCAAAACTGACATCATTAGAACCAAAAAAATAAATAAATAAATAATGGTCTCAAAGTAATGAATATGTATGGTTAATACAAAACAAGTTATAAAACGTTTTAACTTTGAAGCTCTCTTTTTCAGTTCACTAACAACTGAAATGGAGTCATTCAAACTGGGATGATTAGTGGCATCCAGATGAAGTTGCCAGATCATCCCGCAGTATAGTAATAAATTCCTTCCATCACCTGATGAAGAACTTGCAACTATCTTTTCCAGCACACAAAACTTAAATTTAACAAAGTTAAAATATATAGATATAAAGTATGTCTGTATATTCTTTTTTAAGTGCATTAATGGTTTTGCTGATATAAAATGTTGCACAGGATGCACAGTGTGCCAAGTAAATAACTTTTGTGGAACAACAATTAAAATGAGCAGACACCACCTATTTGTTGAGTAAATCAAAAAGCGGCCCATCAAAGTCCAAGTCAATAAAAAAGCACTAATGGCATAGGATTCCTTGATATTGTTATTATGAAAAGCCCAAACAGACAGGTAGATATCTTTGTTTACAGGAAGCCCACTTTTTGTATTACCTTCCTGCATTTTCAAAACAACCACCCACTTCATCAAAAAAGAGAGGTGGTAAAAAGTCAATTTATTCATATTTCACATCTTACTTCTAATGCTATAACATGCTATAAGGAATTTGACAAACTCAAATCTATGTTTTTGGAGTGAGGCTATCCCACTTCTCTGATTAATGAAACATGTAATCACATAGGGCAGGAAAGACATGGTAATTATGGGGCCATAATCAGGAGAGCTGTCAAGGCTTCCATACTTGAGAACACTAATACCCTTAACCCTGGGTCAGGCTTCAACTATATTAACAATATGACATTACACTACACTCTTGATGGGCCTGACATTAGAAGTATCTTGAACAATAATTGGCTTATATTACAGTGCGATGACAAAATGTGGTTTGATCAGTCTCCTACTTTTGCCTTTAAGAAAAGTTCCAATATTAAAAACATCTTGGAAAATCCCAGGAAGCAACAAAGTAATGGTTTTCCTAAGATTTTTAAATGTGGCTGATGCCATCTGTGCTTGTTTTTTGATTCAGACTTTGATGGGCCACTTTTTGATTTTCTCAACAAATGGGTGGTGTCTTGCCATTTTAATTGTTGTTCTACAAAAGTTGTTTACTTGGCATTCTGTGCATCTTGTGCCACATTTTATATTAGCAATACCATTAATATACTTAAAAAAAAGAATATACAAGCATACTTCAAGTATTTCCAAAAATGACAACAAAAGTGCATTGGCTAGGCATGCATCTAAATGTTTTAACTTTGTTAAATTTAAGTTTTGTGTACTGGAACAGATAGCTGCCAGTTCTTTGTGTGGTATCTGGAGGAATTTATTACTATACTAGGAGATAATCTTGCAAGTTCATTTGGATGCCACTAATCATCCCAGTTTGAATGAGTCCATTTCAGTTGATTAGTGGACTGAAAAATAGAGCCTCAAAGTTATAACATTTTGCAAGTTATTTTTATCAAGAGTAAATATTCATTACTTTGAGCCCATTGGTGTTTTTTTCCTGTTGAATTATTTGATTGGGCTGTTCACTCAGAGTTAATGATTGATGGATTTTTCTTTTTATAACATATAACTGTTTTTTTTTTCATTTTCGTTCATTCATTGGTTCACAACATGTCATGTTTGTACATGACTGGTGAATTTACGGGAGGGGGGTGTTTGCTTCAGCTTTATATTTGTTGTTTGTAGCAGCTTTAATATCCGGTGGTTCTGATTATGTCAGTTTTGGGAAAAGTGCTTAACTATAACTTTAAACTTCAGCATTAAATGATTTTCCTTGTGAGTTATGAGCTACCTGGTCATTTTTTTTACTTCTATTATTTGCTGTTCATGTACCAGTCCTGGTGGTTCACATGATTTTGCTTCCAAAAGGTGAAAGGTTAATATTAGCATCCCAAGATAGTGGATTAAGTGCATGCTGGTTTACAAAGCCAATTGCACATGTGGGAGAAACAGATGAATGTAGATTATGTAAGACAGAATTGGAAACGGTCACACATCTTGTTGCTGGTTGTGATATACTAATGGCAGAAGGACTGCATACTGGAAGGAATAATAATGTGGCAAGACTGTTGCTTTGAGGATTGTGCAAACGTTGTAATGATGAAGAAGCTGAAAAACACTAGAAACATGAGCCATAAAGCATTATAGAAAATAATGAAGTTTTATCACGTGGGATCACCCATTACCAACAGTTCAAAAATAGATGCAAGAAAACCAGATATAGTAGTCCATGAAAAAAAAAAAATAGCATTGATCATTCAAATTCCTACACTCAGTGGCTACAGTGTCTTATATACAGAGAGACACAAAGTTATAAAATGTCAAGATTTGCAGGAAGAAATGAGGGCAATGTGGAAGATGGAAACTCTGACAGTTCCAATGGTACTAGGAGCAATGGGTCACATAAAAAAATAATTTAAAATCATACTTAGATATGCTACCGATACATGTGAATCTGTGCAAACTGCAGAAGGAATCATTATTGGGCAAATTGCGGGTGTTGTGAAAAGCACTTCTGGATAACATCAAAGATAGAAACAATACTGATTTCATGAACTTTAATCATACTTTGAATTATAAATGGGGTCCATTCCCATCATGGTATTAGAACCCCAAATGACTTGGAGAAATTAAAAAGGGAATGTGGGATATTTTGCAGGTTTCCAATTCTAAAATACTCAGCATGCTTTTACACATGGAGGTCTGAATAGAGAGAGATAGGGAAATCAGGAAAAAAAGGAAAATAGTATTGCCAGAACTGAAGTCATCCTTAAGTCTTGGTGAGTACCTTTACATGGTAGGCCGAGTTTTCACAAAATCTTATCAAGAGGACACACACTGTATACATATACATATATATATATATATATATATATATATATATATATATATATATATATATATATCATGGCTAGAGGTAGGATAAAAAATAAGGACAGCTGGGTGCACAAATCCCAGGATAAAATACTGCCCAAACCTGGTGTGTGCTCTATTGCCAGTAATGGATAAAATGGCAATGTAGCATCCTCAAGATACCAAAATAATAGGCCAAGTTCAGAAGAATACTCCCCCCTCCCCATTGTAGAAAGAAGTGCTCCTAGGCTAAAAAAGGGTCATAAATATGATAGAGTGGACTATTAAGGATATGGAAGAAATTATGTATTCTTACTATTACTCAAGAAGCCAGAACTTCCTGAAATAATATTTTCAAAAAGATTAAAAGAAAAATTAGAGGAAAGAAAAATGTTTTCACAAGAAAAAACTGTCAAAAGCTTCAAACAAAAAATTGCGTTCATTAGTACAAAGCCAATGACAAATGAACGTTGGACTGCCTGGAAAAAGAAGGAGTAACTGGGAAAATATAAAGATTAAAACCTAGAGATTTTTGAAAGGTATAAAAAAGAAATATGGACATGGGAAAAAAAAAGATCAGATATGGTGTAATATTTATGCAAAGGAGAAAGCCAAACTAAGCAATACAAAACAGAAGCTCCAAAGATGTTTGTAGAGAAATATAGTCAAAGGCATCCAGATGTGGAAAATCTTCACAATAGAAAAAAAAAATAGTACGCAAAAGGGGAATGTAGAACATAAGATCAGTAAGGAGAAGTTAAACAAATAGAAACTGAAGTTATGTAATACCTGCAAGGTGAAGGATTTAGTGCAGAAAATTTAACATAGGCTATGTCATAGCATAATGGAAAAAAAGTGTCCCCAAATTAAGGAGAAACAGCTGGAGCGAGAGACATCAGAAGAAGAAATATGGACATGGGAAAAATTGATATGGTGCAATATTAATGCAAAGGAGAAAGCAAAACTAATCAATACAAAAAAATCAGCACCAAAGATATTTTAAGACAAATACAGGCAAAGGTACCTGGATATGGAAATTTTCACAATACTGAAAATAAGAAAACAAAGGGGGATGAAGAAAATGTGGTTAGTAATGGCGAAATTAAAAAAATAGAAATTGAAGTTATGGATTACCTGTGAAGTGAAGAAAATCCATTACAGGTAATGTCACAGCATGATGGCTTAATGAGTCCTCAAATTAAGGAGAAACAGGTAGAATGGGAAGCATCTGATCATTTGACACATGATGATGCTCTGGAGCCATGAGTAGGAAAGCAGGACAAAAGTTCGGTGGGAACTGCACAGGAAGGGAAGAAGCAGGAAATAGGGGCAACTATGATGCAGGCAATGTTGTGGAGTGATGGATCAATCTGTTCCCATATGAAGGAGCAACAGAAAATGCAGGACACGGATGAAGAGGATATGTCACAGGAAGATGTTTTGGAACTTTCTATAGAATGCTCACAGGAAACAAAGAGCAAAGAATGTGCCTTCAATTTAGAAGAAACTGATCTAATGGAAGATTTGTTTGATATAATAGAGATGGATAGACGTATTAAGAAGAATGTAAGAAACAGATTGCCTGATAAAACAGATGCATACTGTTATCAGAAATTCATGTGACAGAACAGAAGTAAATATGATATATTACTGGGAAAACTATAAAGCAATTAACACAAGAAGTGTCACTGTAGAAGAATAATGAAAAGAAAACAGATCACCAAAAATACTTAGAAAGATAGATGTGATAAAAGCAATGCAGTGAATCAGAAAAAAGATCTATACATTAAAGATATCAGCACAAGCAGAAAAAGTTAGAATATATGCAGATCAGTCTAAAGATAAAGTACAAAAAATGGGCAATTCATTGACGAATCAAAAAGGTTTTATATAGAACTGGAAAACAAAGCAAAAGTAATATAGATACCCCAAAATAAATACATAATTAAGAGGAAGAAATACACATTTTGGAGAAATATTTATGAGAACCCTGTAGAACATAAAGATTCTGAATGGATAGTAAAATTAAAAGAAGCAGTAAGGCGTTCAAATGTTCATGATACGAAGCGGGATGAAGTAACAGTCAGAGAAATTGAAACAAAATTAAGAAAAACACTTAACTGGAAAACCCCAAGGTCAGATGCAATACCTAGCTTCTGGCTAGATGTATTAACATCTGTACACAAAGATTTAACCCTGACTAAGGACTACTTATATGTGCATGTAGAACAAGCACCAACCTGACGGACAGCTGGAAAAAAACATACTTCTCCTTATGAGTGAACCTGTTAGTTATCCTAAAAACGATGTACAAACTATAAACTGGAAATGATGCACATAGAGTTTATAGTCATTTAGAAGAAAAGAAAGTCAGGACAATAGAACAAAAATGTAGCAAAAGAAAGTCATATGGAATAAATAATCATTTGCTGCTAAATAAAGCCATAATGGAGAATTGTAAAAAATGGAAAAAATCTAAGTATGGCATGATAGATTACAAAAAAAAAAAAAAAAAAAAACATTTGTCAGCATCCCATATTCATGGATAAGGAGTGCCTACAGATGTATAAGATACACTTTACATTGAGCATTTACATTACAGTAAACAAAAAGTGGAAAACCACTTTACAATTAATATATATAATAAAGTAGAGTACAGAGGGTGATTGCTGGTTGAACATGAAAACAACAAGAATAAAATGGAAAAAAACTGCTAAACACGGCAGTAAGAACTACAATCCAATTTATTAAGCTAAAACAAAGGTAAACACTCTCACACCATACTAAGGTGCTTCATCAGACCATAATCAGTTAAAACAATGAATCATTTATATACAAAATTTCAAAAGTTAGCGGGCTAAAGCATGTAATTTTAAAACCGGCTTTAAAGGGACAGCCTCATTAAGACTAAAACCCTTTTCAGCCTGTAATTCCAAAATCCAATTAAGTCCCATGCATTCATATGATTTTTAATATCAACACCCCTACAATTAGTCCTATACATTTGTAGCACCAAAAAGTCAAAGGTGTGATTGCTGCCAGAAATACGAACATGCATTGAAAGTGCATTATATAAATCACCTTTTCTAACATCATATACAGTACGTGCTTTCTAATATGATTTCTAAGTGAGTAGTTTGTCTTGCCTACATAAAAACTCATATATTTTTACACAAAGCTAGATTGCCACTTTTACAATATGCTTAAAAATTAAAATTATAAATGTGTTTCATAGATGGATGCATAAAAGTCAAGTCATTACTAATATATTTACACATATTGCAAGATCTACACATAAAGGTACCATATCTAATTGATTCTAATGTATCTTTACTCTTGAGTTTTATAACAAAATCTCCTTTTTAAAGAGTGATTGTTCTTAAAACAAAAATGCAGTGCATCTCCCAGGAGCGCCTCATATCTATCGTCTGTCATTAAAATAGACCAATTCCTTTTTATAATGTCACATATGAAATGTACATCATTAGAATATGTTATACTCATTCTAACATTATTTAAAGTTTGGTCTTATTGTTAACATTAATATCAGATGCATGAGAAAAATGGGGTCAAGCAGAATCATTTCTATGTTCCAATACCTCTTTACATACACTGTCAATCTCACTTTCACTATAGACCCTATATAAAATACAAGTTTTAAATCATAACATGCTTGCATCATTTTATGTGTATCATCATTAAGTCTGGCCAGTCTATAATACTGTCCTTTAAGGACATTCCTGTATATGTGTCAAGCATGCACACTACTACAGTATAACACATTCAGTTTTTTACATGTTTTTTTATATAAGCTAGTAGATAGCTTGGTGGAAGTCTTCATGACACATACATCAAAGAAATCAATATAATCAAATAATATGTCATGATACATTTCAAAAATGAAGTAGTACTGTGTAAGTACTCCATAAAATCTGTCAATAAATCAATTGAACCAGTCCAAATGAAAAAAAGCTTTGGGGGTGTAAGTATCCCAGTTTGTAGTGGGGTGGTTGAAGTCACCCATGAATATGATATTGGATCAAATGGCAAAGGCCTCCAGTAAGTCTGAGTAAATAGTTTCTTGAATCATAGAGGGTCACCTATAGCTTGCAAGGATATGATATGGGACTTTCCCTGTGGAAATATGGTCAAGGACAAGCTAAAGTCAGTCATACTGTTTGATTAGTCTTTTTTTAAAACTTTTTTAACTTATTACTTAAGACATAGGAAAACATACCTTAACAGAAAAGAAAACAAACCATTTTTTTTTCCATTTAAATACAGTATGAATCATATATATTCTCTTTGCTGCTATCAGTAGTTGTCTGTTCTTCATATTATGGCATCATCCTTGGTGAATACAGAATGCTGCTCAATGTTAGGCACGTATCAGCCTGGGACACATTCTCTCAGAACTCCACATTGCCTCTCTTCATATAGGCAGTACTTTTCAGGTCACTTGCAGTCACATGGACTATGACTGAATCATACTGGTACTTGTGTTCTAATGACTTAAGTGGATGGGTGATTTGATGCATCATGGCCCCTGATCGACTACTGAATATAACTTTCTCCTTATTCAACCTGGTGAGCAAGACATTTGTAGGTCTCATGATGGAGTCTCCTATGATTAAAATATTGGGTTATGCATTGTCTTGCTGTATGGGCTTTGTAGTTGAGGCTCCAAAGGGTATGGCTGTATGTGTTGTGTTGGGTGTTCTTTTTATGGATTGCTTTTGGGATTGCTGAGGATTCTATTGGCATGTCAAATGTTTAGGAGGTCTTTGGGATTTAGGAAGGCTGCTCAGTAGATATTGATCTATGTTGAGTCCAGTACCATGTGTGGTAGCAGTAATGCTTACATTACTGACAATCTAATTATTTTGAGTTCTTTTGTTTGAGAGCCTTCATTTCAGTCACATTGTGAAATTACAACTCTTACATACTGTACCCATTTCTCTAAAGATTAGTTTGTTGTCAGCGAACAAGATGCAATTCCTATAGTGTCTTAGGATGCCCATGTCTATGACTTAGAAAATGGGAAAGTGCTCATCCATGGTGTCAGGTCTTTTTTTTTTTTTTGTGAACTTACAAAGGGGTATTTCAGCAGGCTAACTTGGGAAAATATAGTTTCTAAGTGTTTGGATTTATATAAGGCTCTGCTAAATGCAACTTTGTGACAAGCAATGGAATTTACAGATTCCAAGAAAATTGAATAAACCAACTAAAAATTCCTCTGGCTGATTAAATGATCTCACTTTAATACTCCTTGCATGTGTCTCAATTTGGACAGACTGGACTACCTTTCTGCTGCTTCTAGGACATCAGTCCCAGTCTTCTTAATGTCAGACACACACTTCAGTTTGCCAAAATTGAAAAAGTACAAGTAAAAAATCTAATTACTCTCTACAACAAATAATTACAAGGTGATTCTGATGCAGACTAGCCAGCAACAGGGAACATAAACTTTAAGGGGATTTCAAAGCACACTAGCAACCACTAGAATAAGGGATGAAACTGAACAAAGAGCTGAGTAAATACTCGGAATTTATAATCTCACTTAAAAACTTCCTGTGTGTTTCCCAGCTTGGACATATCAAGCTACCTTTCTACTCCTAGTAAAATTGCAGTCCCAAGATTCAAACATGGCCTCTGTTCTTTAAGCACTGCTAACCCACAGCTCCTCTAACTAACTGGAATAAAACCAACCCAGAAGACAAACCAGGAATTATTTCAACATAATACTTTGAACTAACAACTCTAACCAACATTTAAAAAAATACCAGCAAGAAAAAAAAACTGAAACAACAGCTAAACTACCAAGATTGAAACAGATTATCCAAAGCAAAGGAGGTAAATAAGAAAAGAAAGCCGTGTGCTTGGAAATTCTTTCATCCTGAAATACATATACATACCGAGATTTATCAATTCCACAAAATGTCAAAAGACGACAAAAATATGGACATTACTACAACTAAAACTAAACTATCAGAATTATTATCGCCTGAGAAAGATCTAAACTCTAAAAGACAGAAAAACAAAACAACAAGACACTCCTAAAACGGGAAACAGAGGTAAATCAGATCAGCCTGCAAATTTGGATGACATCAAATCAGCTTTATTTCCTATTCACGATGCAATAAAAGAGCTTTCCATCCAACTACAAACATTTGGAAATACTTTCAATCAAATAATGGAAAGAATGGATAAATCAGAAGCTAAAATCACAGAGAATGAAGAAAAACAGTGTTAGTAACCAAAAAAAAAACTGATGCACACGAAGTAGACATCCAAAATATTCAAGCAAAAATTACTGATCTAGAAGCAAGATCCAGGAGAAATAATATAATCATCAGAGGCATACCAGAAGCTATATCCCATAATGAACTGATCCCTTCTGTTATCTAAATATTTGCTACCTTACTCAAAGAGCCAAAAACAGCCCAACAAATGGTAATCGAAAGGGCACACAGAGCTTTGAGAGAATCTCAAGTATCAAGCAAACCAAGACCAGTGTATGTCAAACTCCTAAACTTCCAGGATGCTAACACAGTTTTGCTAACTGCAAAAAAAATGGTGGGTCCATCATATGGAATAAGAACACAATATCACTTGCTCAAGATCTGCCCCTGCAAATTAGACAAGCCAGACAACTTCTCTCCCCCTACTGTAAGTTTTTAATTGACAGAAGAATAAATTTCAAATTAAATATCCAAATGTACTAATATTCCAAGTAGATGGAATTAAATACTCGGTCGCCAACCATAAAGAAGCCAAAAACACCTTTCTGGCCGTTTTTAAAAATATTCCCGCATAGAAAGCTAACTGCACTCACCGGAACAGCTTGTGGAGCTCCGGAAGTCGGCTGCAAACCTTGCGACCAACCGGGGTCTTCTTTCTGCATTTGTTTGGATATAGATTTGTGCTGAGCCTCTGTTTCGAGTAGCACAACCTGGATATCTCCTCTACAGGCCACGAGGAACAAACCAGGAAGCACAACTCACTTCCGCCCTGCTGATTCTCCCACGAGGGGAACTGAAAAGACTTTCTTTCAACTCACAGTCGAGTAATTGCAGAGAAGGCACTTCCGGAAGTCCGATCCAGATAAGAGTCCCTACGAGCAGTTAAGCAGACGGCTTGGATGACCTGATGCTTCGTGAAGCCTCTGAGCAAAGGTGGATGGAAGAAAAGGACAGTATACATAGTTAAAAACACTTTAAACGAACATTTTCTTTTCCCTTTTTTTTTTTTTCTATCTCTTTCTTCTATTTTAAAGTATGGAAATAAATTTATATTGATTAGACATACAATGAAGAACCAACAACAGGAAATAACTGAATAGGCATAAAACAACAGGGAAAAATTATAAAATCAGTAGTTTCCTCACATACACATCATAAGGCAAATACTATATGAAGAAAAAGGCACCTCCAAGAAGTTATCTGTCCCAACATATTTACTGCTTATATTATTCCAACCAAAAAGAATACTTTTTTTTTATAGTGATACAAGTGTTAAATAATTAACAAAAGGATCATGCAGTTAACTTGTTACACACTAGTAAGGTTATACAATACATTTACCCAGAGCACCCTAGATATTAGAAATAAGTAAATCCTAAACCAAAAATTATAATAATATAATGCACAACAGTACACAACAATAAACCAACACCTCTTATGACTAACTATAGTTATATAATACAGATGTGTGCGTAGATACATGTATGTGAGTGTATGTGTGCGTGTGTGTGTATACAGATTATATATCAGTACCTTTACACATATTTTAAAGAGACAGCCCCTGCACATGTTTGAATAGGAGGATAGACCCTTTAAAAGGAGATTCCTGTAAGAAAACTGACCCATGAAAAATAATTAAGTTTACGAAGGGGCTCTGGCAGCTTATACATGACCCATATGTGGAAACAGTGACTACAACAGTGCATAGAGTGAAGAACTATTGTGATTCTTAACTCAAATTAGAAATACCCGGCTTATACATAGCTACAGTTTTTTTCTCTATGGTTCATATTAATGGATATACTTGGAGTGTATGCCACTTAACGCTTCTGTATTAAGGATGTAACCTGCCACGGATTATATAATTCTTAGTGCAAATATTACAGTTCAAAACACTGCTAACGAACATATTTTGATAGTTGCCCTAAGTGTATCAAAACAGCTAGCTTGGGAGTAACATCACACTACACCACATGAGAATAACACAAAGGAACCGAGAGAATAGACAGGTGGATCACAAAACTAAAGACCACAATGAGACAATAAAATTAAATTAGAAGACCAAAGACAAGAATAATTATAAAGACTTTATAACACACATTCTTACTCAAACATATGTATACACCCTAACCCCGTACTAGGGAGTTAGCAACATAACATTTTTAGCTAAAGAACCCAAATATCTCCAAGCTGATAAGGGAAGTAAATCGGGTCAGGAACTTCCTCTCAAGCGGGGTAATGATCAACCATATCAGAAGATAAGACCTGAAATCGATATATACTACTAGTCTAGTTATTAAATAAGATTTAGCTGTAACAGAACAGAGTTACAAAATATGTAAATATTGTTTACGACAGACTTTTTGAAATCTGTATATTTTTCATTAACTAAGACTACGATTGTTGACTATATGTTTTCGGAATTATAATGTTACATAGTAAAAGTCATGGAGGAGACTTAGGGTACCAAAGTAGTGCTTTTTAGGGAATGAGTCGGGTAGGCTTTGTATAAGTAGTGAAAACATATGTAGGATTACTAATCTTCACTTTTCCCATAAATTCTAAACCACAAGAGGATGCTATCCTACTGACATACAAACCTACAAAGTTAAAAACTTCTCATACCCTACTTGATTCCTGGTCCAGGAGATTAGTGGTTAGGCACAGAGGAGGGACGAGAATAAGAGGATGCTTTCATAACACGATTTTTGTAAAAACTGAGCAAAAACTGATATCTATATTTAAACCACAGGTCTTCACATACAAACTGATGAAATACGTAAATGTGGGAATTTGACTCATGGAATATCAAAGGGCTCCAAAACAAAAAAAAAGGAAACTGTTTTTACACCTTATCTTACAAGCTAAAGCAAACTTTATATTAGTTCAGGAAACCCATCTAGCTCTAGAACAATGGTCAGAAATCGGGGGAAAACATGGATAAGAGAAACTATAGCTTCAGAAGGTAAAACCAATAGTGCAGGAGTAGCTATAATTATTAAAAAACAATACCAAGACAAAATCATAGAAACCAAAATAGACAAAGAAGGGAGATGGTGCTATGTAACCCTCTCAACTCCTGCATATCCTAAACCAATTTTACTACTAAATATATACGCTCCCTGTAATAATCAACACTCCTTTCTTGCATCATTGTACCCTATCTTAAGCCAATACCATAATTATTATATGATTCTGGGAGGAGATTGGAACACCTATCAAAATCCAAAACAAGACAAATTAAGTTTACCTCTGTCATATAATAAACAAGCATCGATAACATTAAACAAACTTAAATGCGACTTTAATCTGTATGATCCCTTTAAATATGGGAATAACCCAAATAAATCAAATAATTTTACGTTCTACTCCAACTGTCATAAAATGTGGTCGAGAATCGATTTTTTCTTAATTTCGGAAGCACTAATCACTTTAGACCCTACAGTGAACATACATGCTAGGTACCTATCTGACCATTCTAAAATCTCTCTAAACTTTATTGGAAACCCTAAAAACTATACAATAAAATGAGGATATAATTGGTCCCTGAACCCCAATCTTCTAACTAAAAATGGAATAACCAAAGAGATCCAATCTATCCTTAAAACAACTCTGACGAACCTTGCAAACCAACAGCTCCCCCAGATATTGAATGGGCGGCAATCAAAGCCCAAATCAGGGGAATTTTTATTCAAAAAGCAACCTACTATAAAAAAATTAAACTCAGAGAGGAACAGCAATTGGAGGCTAAAATAAAATCACTTGAGCATGATCTAGTAAAGAAATTTAATACACAAACTGAAACAGAACTACTGAAATGTAAAAAAGACCTATACATGTTACACAATAATAAATTATCCTTCCACGAAACCAAAATTTTAGCCAATTATGCTAATCATGTTCAAACTCCATCGCGAGCACTAGCAAGGATTATCAACCAAACAAAATCATCCTCTCAAATTTCTGAAATAGTTTACGAGAACAAGAACTACACCAAAAATGATGATATTATTATAACATTTGAAGATATATACACACAAACTTATGGGGAACAACAAATACTACCCCCAAATGAAAACAGTAGAAACTTTCTCCAAAAACTTAATTTCCCGAAATTGAACCTAAAACAACAAGAAAAATTAACGAAACTAATATCCATAGATGAAATAACATTAACAATCCAGCAAGTAAAATCTCATAAATCCCCTGGGCCAGACGGTCTCACAGCGGAATTTTATAAAACCTTTTACCTCATCATAGCACAAATCCTATTTCATATATTTAACTATATAATAAATAATAAAATTAATGATATACACTTTAATGCATCTAAAACTATCTTTATACTTAAAGAAAAGGCAGATCCCAAAAACCCAGATAGTTACAGATCCATATCACTATTAAGTATTGACACCAAAATCCTAACGTCTATACTGGCTAACAGAATGAAAAAAATTAATGGATAAAATTACCTCTATTGAACAATCTGGCTTTATAACTTTCAGACAAACGAGTGATAATACATTAACACTGCATACACTAATCTCATACGCTAACCAAAACAACTTATACATATATGCACTTGTCATTGACGCCCATAAAGCCTTTGATACAGTAAGCATGAAATGTGTATTCCAAATTCTACCCTACTTTAACATACCCCAAAAATTTATTCAAACATTACAAATATTATACAATAACCCCTATACATCGTTATATATAAACAAAATCTGGTCTAAAAAAATCCAGATTAGAAATGGAACTTGTCAAGGTTGCCCTCTATCTCCGCTACTGTTTAACCTATATCTAGAACCCCTCTTTTTAAATATAAAACAAAATGTATACCATAACTCCCCAATAATCTACAACACTAAAATTTCCTTATCAACATTTGCAGATGATCTCAACATATATTGTACCACGCCAATCTCGGACATAAAGAAAATACTATCTGCTATTAAAGGCTTTTTCACAATATCAAACTACAAAATGAACTTCAATAAAACAACATTTTCCCCTTGAGAACCCCTAAACCTTTCTCACTTCTACCATTGATAGAACAAATAAAAACAGAAGAAATATGTAAATACTTAGGTATCACATTCTCCACAGACAACAAAGATTTTTATTCAAATAATATAAAAGAAAAATGGAACCACATCCTACTAGACTTAAATAGAGGGAAAAATCTGAAACTACCACTCTTAGCCAAAGTTTCAATAATAAAAATAAACGTCTTACCTAGACTATTATATATCTTCATGTCCTCCCAGTTAATCATACCCAAGAAATTCTTCAAACAGATCCACACTGAATTTGCTAAATTTATCTGGGAACCCAAAAAGAGTAGAATTTCATATGATAAACTAATGACTCCTAAAAACAAAGGTGGCTTAGACCTACCAAACTTTGAAAGTTACTACCTAATTATAAATACCAATAGAATCTTGAGAATTGTGGAATACAATCCAATGGACAAAACTTGGTACCTACACTGGTTAAGAACATACCACAACCATGCCAAAAGCCTGGATATAAACCCCAAAGCATTATAATTTCTAAACACCAATATAATTAAATCCTATAATTTAATAGAACCCCTTAAATATTCCATCGTACTAACACAAAAACTATTTAAATCACTAAACTTGATACAAGCCATGATGATATTACAACCTCTACATAAAACCCCAACCTTAAAATAAATAACCAGACGTTGGATTTAAAACAGTTCCCTTACATAATAAACACCCATATAAAAATAAACAACCATACTGGATATATATACCCATACTTAAACTGCACTGTCCAAGAAATAAGAAGTCAAATGAACCTCCCTAAATCATATTTGCTGATCCTGAGACAGATTAAAGAACTTTGTATGAGCTACCTTCAGGATACCACCATTAACAAGGAAGACATAACAACATGTAACTTACTATGGAAAAATCTTCTTCTAAACAAAAATATACTGCATGCTCATACAAAATGATAAAGGATATGAAATTCCAAAACAATATACTCATATCTGAATACTGGAAGAAAAAACTCCCATCTATTGAGGATCACATACTAATTCAGGCAATCAACCTAACAACAAAATCTATATCCCATCAAAAATTGGCCTTTACTCAACTTATGATATATAACAATGCATATTACACACCCACTATCTTACATAAATTTAACTCTAAAAACTCCCCAACTTGCCCACATTGTAAAGATAAAACTGCTGACCTTCTCCACATGTTCTGGAGCTGTAAATGTGTATTCAAACTTTGGAACTCCCTGAAATAGCAACTGGAAAAGATGGGCTATCAAACATCGACACTCACCTGGGAATTTATAATTTTACACATTCTCCCAAATAATATATCCAAAAACCAAGCGATCATTCTAATCAATATTTTCCTCTTAATGAAACTATATATAGCTACCAACTGGCTTAATCCGAACAAGAACTCTTGGGAGAGCTTTAGAATATTGGCGATTAAATGTATACTAGCCCATAAACTCTTAATAAACAAAGGAACCCAAAATTCCAAACACTACAAACTCTGGGAACAGATCTTTAACATTATACTTGCATAAACCACCAATTACAGATTTAATACAGCATGCTCAAGAAATCCCACATCATCATGCAGACATAAACTCAGATATAGGTACTGATCCATAATACTTCATCCAGAGTAATCATATGAAGATAACCTGTTCTATGTTATTAAACTATGAAAGCATATATGTACATAGTGTAAATAAGATTAGTTGTCTTGCTTTAGTTATGCTTTATTATAACCTGAATGTAATATATAGGTTGGGAGGGTGGCCCAATAGCTAAGGTGTTTGCCTTACAAACACAAGGTGCAGGGTTTGAGTCTCACAAGGGATAATTGGCTAGGTTTAAAATGGCTCGCAAGGCAGTTAGCTTAGTACTAAACTATGAACCTATGAACCTATAGTCCTGGGCAGCCTGAGTGTTCTTCCTGTTTGGGGTTGGGAGGATGACCTAATGGTTAAGGTGTTTTCCTTACAAACACAAGGTGCAGGGTTTGAGTCTCACAAGGTATAATTGGCTAGGCTTAAAATGGCTTGCAGGGGCAGTTAGCCTAGTACTAACCTATGAACCTATATATATATATATATATATATATATATATATATATATATATATATATATAACACTCACCTATAGATGTTTGTATATATGAACTTCTTAATTTGTTTTTTTTATATGCCTTGTTGAAAAATAAATAAACATTATTGAAAAAAAAAGAATTGCAGTCCCAATCTTCTTAATGTAAAAACACAGTTTAGTTAGCCAAAAGTAAAAAGATAACAAAAACAAATCAAACAACTAGCTACAACTAGTAATTCTCACTTTAAGGCTGCCTGTGTGTGATTCCCAACTCAGAAAGACCAGATTAATGTTTTACTGCCACTAGAATTGCTGTCCCAGTCTTCTTAATGTAAAACATGCACTATAGTTAACCAAAAGTGAAACAGTATCACAAGCAAATCAACTAGCTACAAGTAATTACAAGGTGATTCAAAGACAGACAAGCCAGTAGTGAGGAACATACACTATAGTTTATTGCAATTTCAAAACAATGTAAGAAGGGGAGAGCCTTCCCAGTTTCACCTGTCAATAAAACAAAACAAAACCAAAAAAACGATGACCAAGAATGGGACAAATAACTAAAATAAAACAATGAATTAAACACAAGTTCAGTCCCAAACAAGGCAGAAGATATAAACACAAATATAAATAAAATATAAAATTTAATGACACAAGGTAAGCGCTTTCATGGTTGGTAACTGCTTCATCAGACAACAACATAACACAATATGGTTTAAAAAGTTATACTGACCAATGAAAAATGTATCTTAATTAGCAGGAACAATTCCAGTATTTAAAGTGCAAACGTACTATTTATGCTTTAAAGGTCTCACCTGTCAATGCCCAGTAATATGAGCAGTGCTAAAACTTGGGGGAGCTGCCAGTGCCAAGTATACAGAAGATGAGACTGGAAGAATCTTCCAAGGTCAGATGTACAGTAGGGACAGGCAGCTCAAAGCCTACAGGTTTCAAAGCACAACAGAAAAAGGGTAGGTTGGTAGGAAATAACAAAAGTGAGTTAATGGTAAGATAAGTGCCATGGGTTAAATATAGTTTAAATGTACTTTTGTGGATGCAAAATGGAGTCCAAATGATTTATTTCCAAGCTTCCAAGAACACAAAGACTTCAATGGCAGACTGGTCATGAAATATAAAATACCTGCAAGCTGGATTCAATTACCACAGTCTCTAGTTATAACTCACAAAGCTGGCGAAAGCTAGGTTTTTGTTTTCAGTGTGAAAAGTGACTTAAATACAAAATTAGATGAGCAATGCTGATAAAACCCAAATTAATTTATAGACATAGCTTCAGATTCACGAGGGATAGTAAAAATGCAATAAAATGAGATCCCGCTTAGAATTGATTTAATCACCTAGACACAGCACAGAAACAAAGTTTAAAGCACTGCAGACTATAAAGCACTACAACTACAAAAAATGCCTCCAATTAATAGCTTTAATTTTGGACTCAGAACAAACACAAACAGGAGCCACATAAAACTGACTTAAACAGTGAGACAAGTGCACCAGTTTAAATGTACTTACCAGGATGCTAAGTGGGCTATAAGTGCTTTGTTTCCAATCTTCCAAGAGTCCAAAGACTATTTTCTCTTTGCATACAGAAATCACATTTGTCCATCTAGTTGGTTAATGCAGGTACTGAGCTAATGTGGCTGAATGTCTCATCTGACTATAGATAATAATTCCCCCTAGATGTCCATACTATGTTTTAGGTGATGCTGGATGTCCACTGGAGCCCAGGCTTATGACACTCATGTGAAATGTAAACAGAAAGGTTAAATTCCAGTGCATCACCTTGCTTACACAAACCCACAACCTATTACAGTGTGCTTCTTTAGCTGACAGTTCATCTTTTCATCTCTTCCAATGCTGGAAAAACCCTAACACCCAAACATTTGCCCCACATTGTAAATGTGGGACCTCAAGTCCTAGAAACTATACATCTTATTTTAAATACTAATCTTATGGATGTGCTCATCAGGTTCAAAGCCCATTCTGTTACTTCAGATGTCTGGAAGTTATGTCATTATGCTCCTAACATAACATGCAGGATGTTCTTAATGCTGCATACTCACAATATGATTCATAGGTTTATATGCAATCAGTCTGTAGACCATTACAGCCCTAGAGAAAAATACATACACAAAAGTGCTCTCTAGCCTCACATAAAGTAAGACAAGTTATACCAGGTGAGAATTTATCTAAGTTTATTTTGAAGGTGGCAGGAGTGATACTCTACTTGAATGCCTGATGAAGTTATTTTGACATAAGCATTTACTGTGACAGAATATTATTGAATAAGCTCCTTTCTGTTATTAGTGTTATGTATTGCGGGTTTATATACTTTTGCATGGCAGATTTTCATTGTTTGAATTGCTTTCTTGTGAATGTTGCATACTCCATTATATGGAGATGAGTCAGGACAGCCCAAGGATAATGATATGGTCAGAGGATGCACACACATGACCAGAGGGAAAGGAGGATTAGCACTATCATTCAATGAAATTGTGGCAGGATAGCGAAAACCAACAGCTGCGCAATGAATCCCAGGCAGTGATAAGTGCAGTACTTGATCGTGCATGTGAAACAGAGAGATTTAGTCAAAAGGCATGGACAAAATGAGCACAAGGTGACAATCCGGTGTCACACAGCTCAAACACGATGCATTTAGTGATAATATCAATCTATGCTGATCAGTGCCTTGCTGAATCAAAATATGCTTCAAACATACTTATTTACCGCACAGAAGCAGTGAGTCACAGTCATCCTCATATGCACAGGTGGCTAGAAACACAGTGACCCTTGGCTGTCCACATAGACTGAATATGGGCATATCACAAGAGTCCAACATTGTGATCTCACAGTGGTGGGTACTCTGTGTCCTCTGCTGGGTCCTCCTGTAATGAATTGGCACCCTACTATAAGTTAGTTGCCTAATGTGGAGGTGGGTGTCCTGAGGCAAAAGGAATTCTTTGTTATGTACAATTTCTTCTTGCACTGAGTTTGGTGTTCAACTACTTGACTGTACTCTGCAAACATTATACTGTGTCATTGCACTAGGATGTGTGGTCATTTCTGACAAGGACTGCGTGAAACTGCCAGACTGTGACCAAGACAGGACCACACATGAGATGCCTATTCATTGGAGGGTAAGATTTGTGGCCTTATAGTGAAAGGCAGTGGGGCTTGGTATGCAGTTGCAGGTCAGGTATGTTTATTTTGCACTGTCTCCATACATGACCAACCCAGTAAATCCCCTCCCCTGGCTTTCAACAGCAGAGCTAGTGAGTGCAGAAAAAGTGGTCATGGCAGTCCCCTATATGAAGGTGGACATGGAAACATTGTGGGCCACTGGTCAGGAGACCAATCATTGCTATGCTATTGTTAGCAATGTCTTCGGTGATACATCATAACATAGCAAAGTGATCTAATCTGGATTTGGGTTGTACCAGATTGTCACTAGACAGTACTTGGCTTATCTGCTGATTTAATACATGTCAGGGGCAACCTCTCATGTATGACAGCACTGGACACCCCTGATTCAGTTATCTGTATCTTATCATCATCAGTCCCAATGCAGGTTACATCAGCTGTTGCTGTGCTTGTAGGCTCTACAGTAACACTGTAGTTGCACTCTTCCTTCTAGTCCATGACATAATGCAGACCAGAATGACAGAAGGTACCTGTGCAAAAACTGTTCCCGCAAGACATGCATGCAAAGAGAGAACATACAAGTTATACCATGCAAAGACAACTTAAATCTGTTGCCATTTTAATATGGCTGGATAACTGATGTTTCTCAAACAATACATTGACAACAGTTGCTATGATTAGGCGACAGTATCTGTGCAAGTGGAGTTACACCCTGAGCTTGCAGCAGGAGATGATTTTTGGCATGGCTAAAACTGACTAGCCTCTGCAGTCTGCCTAATTCCTAGACTTGCAGACACCTGTAAAAGATGATATGGATCAGTAACAATGTATATTATTACGAATGTTAGAACAATGGTTACAAACAACAATGCAGTCTACATGGAACATACACTAATTAAAAAGGGATAGCTGAGGGGATGTATGCATTATGACAGCTGTTGAGACAGATATAGAAATACAGCAGGCATACATGCCAATAGGTATGTAAAGTATAAAGGAAGCTTCTCTTCTGGCAGCAGTTGTGGTTACTCTGGTACTTACCATTGATATAGCTGTGAAACAGGGACTGGTTGTCCTGGTGCTTTGAGCTATCTTGTTCCAAGAACCTTCCGTAAACATGGGACATATGAAGGCACACACATTTTTAGTGACTGCCTCTACTAATGTAAGTTGCAATAGAAATTGACATTTCTATAGCAAACAGAGAAAGCACATCTTATCATACACTGTTAGAGAACGGAATGCTCTAAAGACAACCTATAAATGCAAATAATGCTGGTATTCCTCCTAGTACTACTGCTCAGATACATAGTGTATCTTCCCAAATCTGTGTGATTTACCTTAGAAGATAGCGTTACCTCCTGAACAATGCAGGCATATACATATTTGTAAAGCATACAAGCTTAAGTGAGTAGACAAGCATATCTGTGAATCACTACATCATATTATGCATCACAGAAGTATCATAAGGTGCAGCCTACTGTGTTTACTCACCTCAATCAGCTTGTGGTTGTGAGCTTGTGTTGTTTGTGCTAGAGACCTGCATGGGTTAGTGTCATGATGCATAATAACTTGCTTTGCTGCAAAATTCACAATACAAGTGTGATACATGGGCCACCAGTTTTTCTTCACCAAAAAAAAAAAAAAAAAAGACATCAATATCATTAAAACTTCATGTGAATGAGACCTCCTGCTAGTAACGAAGCAATAAAAAAAAACACCACTGAGATAAAGCGAAGCTGTAAAACAAGAAAATATCCAAAGAGAAAAAAACAGCTTCACAGCACCAAGTATTAAATGTATAGAAGGTTTTAATACAAATATTCCAATTTTCCAAAAAAAAAGCTTTCGGACAAAGTTCTTTATCAGTAACACTGATGAAAGACTTTGTCCGAAAGCTTTGTTTTGGAAAATTGGAATATTCATATTAAAACCTTCTACACTTTTAATACTTGGTGCTGTGAAGCTGTTTTTTTTTTTCTCTCTTTGGGCATCCTGCTAGTATTCACTTGACAACATCTCTATAGGTTGTGATGGAGAAAAATATTTTTTTTTTCTTCCTGTCCAATTCATGGAATATTGGCTCCTGACATTATGCATTTAGGAAAGTAGAATCCTGCAATGACCTGACTGATGAGGTGCCCCCTAGCCAGGTTTATGTCAGATTATTGTGTTTTTTGGAAACTTGAACTTCATATGGTAAAAACAATATGTTTGATTTTCTAAAAACATGAAGCATTTGTATGGAGATCATTGTACAGTGGGGATCTAGGAATATACTTGTCCCCACTGTAGTGCAATGTCAGAGTCTGTATATATCATTTGCAGGGGGTGTGAGGGGTTTGCCCCCAAGCAAAAATGTAGATTTTGTTTGTTTTGTTTCAGTTGAGGAAAGTGGAACACATGGTCTTGATCACATAAAACTTGAGTTTCCAAAAACTTGATAATCTGACATAAACCCTTTGAGCCATAGATAAGGATCAGGGAAGAATGCAGGCATTGATTTGTTGATTGTGATACAGGATCCATGATGATCTCTGTACATGGGAAGCAGAGTTCAAACAGAAATGTTCCATGGAATAGTAATTTCATATATATCTATATATCCAGATATGTGTGTGTGTGTGTATATATATATATATATATATATATATATATATATATATATATATACACACACACACACACACACACACACACACACACACACACACACACACACACACACATAAATAAATAGATATAGACATAGATAGATATAGATATTTAGATAGATATATAAATATATTATTCTTTTCTCTTTCATCATTTGTAGTTTTGGGATGGTTATTGCTGTGCTGAAGCAACTGTCAAGCTTACCCTAAGAATTAGGTCTGCATCTAAGTTGGTCTTCCATGTAAAGTTAAAAGTGGTGACAGTAGTGGTGACAGTGATGGCACTACACATGCTATGCCTATACACTTTGTACATGTTTCTACAGGGCACTCTTCTGAGGTGCAATCAAGTTACACCATGTCATTATGATTACACATTGCCCCTTGAATACCTGTGCCATGTTTAGTTTACAAATCTTACAGTATGTGCTGGTGACAAACACTTGCCTGAGGCCTGTCATGGTAGCACATGTAAATTAACTGCAGCAGGTATTATTTTCTATTAAGATATGGCACTCGGAGGTCATGTTTTTCTAATCGTGCGTGATTGCACTACATTGCATGAATACCCTGTGTATTGTTCCATGCAGTTTTCATTGTACTTCTAACTGGTCATTTTTGTCTCCCTGCACAGCTATACTGCACACTTTTTCCTTTTGCATCTTGCTACCTGTCTCACTTACATACCCTTGACTGCAGATAACCCAACAAGTGTTGTGTATGCTCATCTGAATAGTTATTTTTTTATGTTCTGCATGGAGCTGCCTAGTTACACAAGCATTGTGCAGAAATGCAGTGCAATCCTGTGAATCCTGAATTTCACAATAAAATAAATAAATGAAGGTGCAACCTTCATTTATTTATTTTATTGTTGAGTGCTATGGTTTTTGGTTAATCTTGAAATTCATTCTGCCCCATCATTTTTCTAGAAAGTCAAAGATCCCTGCAATGTTCTTTCTGGTTCTATTTTCCAAATGATTCAGTTTGTGGAGTACTCTATTATTTTCTATAAAGATAAGCTGAATGTTCTTTTACTGTAGTTTGAGTCTTCCATTCACATCTGAAAGATACATTTTATTATTTTTTTGTCATGAATCTGTAATGAAGCTTTCAGAATTTCTGTTTTCTGAGAGAATTTTGTATATAGAGTACGTATTTTATTTTTAAATTCATCAACCTTACAAGCTGATATCTGAATATATATGATGAATGTTAAATGTTGTTTTTGAATGAAAAACCTGAAGAGAATGCTGTGGAGGAGCTCTTCACTCAGAACAGCTAACCAACATGATACAGAAAACAAGACTGTAAAAACTGGAGTATTAGAAACACAGGAACAATCCTAGGCCAGGAATCATGAGGACAATATCAGGCCAAGCCATGTGTATATTTAAATAGGCATACATATAAGTTCATGCCTCCCCTTTCAAGCACATAATAGAGTTCCTTCCCAAATCAGGCAAGGATGCACAAGGCAATACTAGTGTGAATTTATGTTTACAAATACAATTATGAAGTCCAGCCTTAAAGGCAGTCTAAGTCTGACATACAGTGATAACTTATCCCATAGGATGGGAAAGCAGACAGATCAGTACCAATCTCTTTGCAGCAAGTCTTTTTTATTTGTTGGTGTAAAGTTAGGTTCCTATTTGGGGTGTTTATACAGCCATTGGTTTTGCAAAGAAAGACAAGGCCATGATATTGGTATTTTCAGGGCTCAAAAACAAGATACGCATCACCCTGGAGCTGCCTGCAGGTTACTGATTATAAGGTTACTGATTATAATAAGAGTTGTGTAAATTTATCAGAGTAGTTGAAAGATTTAAGGCTTTTGATTTTTTTGATAAGGTATCTTTGGGACCTTTGTAGTTGAGGAATATACTTTGATTTATACATGCAAAAAGAGGGTGCTGTTTTCAATGGCAATTTTGATAAGGGAAGAGTACAATATCAGGATGACCTCTTTGGATCTTTAAGACATTCCCTTGGAAATTAACTGGGTCAGATTGAAGGCCTTCCTAACCAGGGTGGAAAGATGACAATCAAGTGAAAGATATTTAGATTCTATATGGCCGTATCAGTCTGAAGAGGAATACCATTTAAAACACATTATGTGTGAATAGCTTTTTTACTGACTACTCCTATGCCACACCTTTTTGCACTGAACTTGAGACTGTTTTAGTACCCAAGGTATGTGTATATTCCAGCCCTTGCTGAAGCTGTTTAGTATCAGTGGATGGGCAGATAACAGCATCCTGTTTGCATTCATCAGTATATCTGCTTAACCACATTTCGTGGATATTGTATTGGATGTCTGTGAAATAAATGCCAGACAGGAAAGGTGCCAGCACTGATTCTGGTGGTGTACCACTAGTTACAAATTTGCATTCAAAGAGGGTACCAGCAACTTTTACAACCTAAGATCTGTTGGACAGCCAATTTGCAATCCAGTGGATAATGTAGAGGGTTAAATAAGGTCTGCCTAATTTAACAATAACAGCATGGAAGACAGTGCCAAAATCCTTGGGTAAATTAAAATATGTATTGCACACTGAGAGACCATCAACAGCCTCTGTGATATTTTCAAAGAACTAGGTTCAAGGAGACAAGGCCTGTCCTTCACAAATCCAAACTGGTTAGAATCTACATCTGTTAATTTGCCTGTGTCTGTACAGATGAGTTTTGCTATGATCCATAGTCGAGTTGCGTATAAAGCTGGTAAGGCTGATGGACCTAAAACTGAATTTGCAGAAAGAACAATCTTGTGTTCAGGAGCTTTATTGACTGTTCTCCAAGGATGAGTAATAAACAGTGTGGATAGGCTGAGGTTGAAAAGTTTAAGCAGAGGGTCAGATAGTACAAACCTGGTATTCCTGAAATTGCAGCCTGGTATGTTATCTGGTCCCATTGCAGTTTCACTTTAAGTCTTTGTCAGGAATTTACAGACTTATTTTAAGGTGATGCACGGAAAGATACATTTTTAGATATAATGGGAGCAACAATGTGGGTAAATGGAGTAAAGTTAACATTACATTTGTCTGCTAATATATTAGCTGTATCATTGTTATTAGAATATGTAATATCACAGATGAACTCTTTGCATGGTTGGACATTATTCTTTAATTGCCTGACATAAATGAAGAAAAAAAATATGTAGTTTCCTTTGTTATCTGTAGTGGCCTTAAGGTCATACTGTGATTTTCATTTTCTAATAGTACTTTTAAATTTCTTGCTGGCATGTTGATGAGGTAACTTATAAATGTAATTAGATTTTCAATAATAAAAGGCAAATTTTTGAAGCAAATTAATAAGATGGAATTAAACTCCCACTGACAAACATAACTACCATGTATAATACACACACTACTTCAGACGCAATCTCTTTTCTCCTCTCCATCCCCCCACTTTTGGTCACCATAACTAGCTCACTTATATATGTATACCACACCTTCATTCCTCATTGTCTGCGTCTTTCTCCTGTCTACAAATCTATGTAGTAGGATGAACCTTATCACTCACTAGTTATAGGCACTTTTGCTACTTGGTAGCAAGAAAACTGACTTTATTGTTGCATAGTATAACAGCTGTTTTTTATCTACTTACAAGGATTAAATATTTTGTACCTATGTGTCTTACTGTTTCATCTATATCATCAAACCTTCATATATTAACCTTGTCAGAGTTCCTAAACAATGGATATCTACTTCTACAGCACTATATTTGGTATCTATGTAAATGTGCATTTTCTACATTTCATTGTTTGTCACCAGTAACATTGATGCCATGTATGTATTCATGACGTTTCACTGTTACATGATCTTTGTATTGCATTGCATGTCTTTTTTTTTCTCCCAGAGTCTCATGAAAAAGGGTAACTTCACCATATCCAGTTAGACCAACCCAGAAAACAAATGCCAAATAAACAAACTAACTAACCTTCATATCAAAGATTTTTAGATATGTATCTAATTGCAGCTGCTTACTCACTGGCTGTCTTTGACCTTTACCTTGGTGGAATCATAATGGTATTTTTTTCATTTTGTTTTAGTGCATGGTTTATTTGCTGTTGGATTTGTTTATTTTAATACACATTCTTCAAAGACATTAAAAGTTATTTTCATTTTTGCTTTTGAATATACTCTAGCAGTCTAATGGTAATATAATACTCCAATTTTCATCTCTTCCAGTTTACATTTACAAATATTGTTCAGTGATTCTAGACATATGAAATTGTAAATTTTACACTCTAAGTAAAGTACATTTATGTAGAAGGGTCTATATTAGAACACTGAACATTTGAAATGTCGAGTGTTCTAATATCGACCCATTTTCAGCGAACGCTGAAAATATCGAAGAACCAGAAAACCAAATTCTTTCCTAGGGAAAGAATTTGGTTGTCCGTTTCTGTTGCTTTGGTATTTTCAGCACTCTGGTAGAAAGTTACGGGTCGGGTTCAGGTAAGTGTGCGATTGTGTGGACGTGTGGGTTAGGGTGGGTTAGGTGAGTTAGGGTTAGGGCGCGGGTGAGGTGACTCTGCGATAGTGACAGACCTTAGGGTTAGGGTTTGGTTTAAGGTAAGTGGATAGTTAGTGGTGTATGCATAGTTTAGTGTAGGGTTAAGTGTATGTGTGTGGATTGCTGTTTGTTTGGTGTGCTTGTGTTGTGTGTGTATGTGTTTTGGAACAGCAAATGTTTTCGATGTTTTATATTTTCGATTGCTAGGGTTCAATATTAGAACACTCGACATTTTGAATGTTCAGTGTTCTAATATAGACCCTATGTAGAATACTGGAACTTGCTGCAGTCTTTTTTTGAACTACGTCTAAACACAATTCATTGTCTTTGGGTTCTTTCTCTACTGCCCTGAACTAACAGTAGACACTGCAATAAGAGCAGACAGAACAGCCAAACTAATGCATCTCTCCTTTTCACTAAAGTTATACAGAACTACTTACAGGAGGAAGGCAAATGACATACAGCATGCATAGGATTATGGGTATTTTAAAATGTGCTATCTCTTATACATACACATATATATATATATATATATATATATATATATATATATATATATATATATATATATATATATATATATACACACATATATATATATATATATATATATATATATATATATATATATATATATATATATTGCAAGTGTCACTACTTACAAGTACATTGATCTAGTTGTTGTTAAGTTAACACATGGAGAGAACAGATTTTTTGTGAAATGTGCCAGACAGTTAACAACCACCAGTTCACAAGAATTGGATAATATCTGTCTGAGAAGTACAGTATTGCTGGCTTTATCATGACACTTTTATAGTGGCTACTAATCTTATTTTTCAGTAAAATAATCTTGATGCTGTGTGCGCTGTTTCCAATAACAAGAAGGAAAAACAAATGTTTGTTATACCTTTGTGTTGTTCACACACCAGTGCCCAATCCAAGTATGCACTTTTCTTTTGTTATACATGAGCATATTTGCACTTATTGCAATACTGGTGCATAGAGGGATTTAGTGTACTGTAATCTGATCCACTCCATCAAAAGAAAAAGGGTAAAAAACATTCACAATAGGAGTAGTGGTGTGGCACTCTAGCCTGTAAATTGTGATTATGTCAAGAGTAGTTTGTTTCATTTTGCCAGATAGGGGATTTTCTGTTTTTTTTTTTATCTGTGTAATGTGCAGTGATGTCTGCAATGTACAGTAGTGTCTTTTGGTTGTACATCCTGAGGACAGGGGTAAGGTACTCCTTATCTGTTGTGTGTCAATATTCTGACAGCTGTTTAATGTGATCTTGCTGATGAATAATATTATTGATATTCAAGTGACTGCAGATGTCTTTTGGGTGTGCTTTCTACAGCACAGTGTTTCTTTTTGATATAACGTTCTTCCTTGTGATCAGTGGTTATGTGCTGTACTATATGCTATCATACAAAAGGAAAGGATGTACATAACTTCTGTAAACAGTTATCAGCTTTTCTATTACTTTACGAATACTGTAGCTGTCCTGCACTCAAACAATATTAAACATTCTGTACAGCCAATTGCAGATTTCTAGTTTGCTTACATGTTTTCTTTGTACCATTTGGGATTACTGTGATATATACACTACTATTACGGATACCCATGCCAACTCTGACAGCATTATATTGTAATTAATTTAAAATGCTGTAAGGGTTCTATATCCTGCTAAGCAAACAATGACTCATGCAGCCTCTGCTTTATGTAAGTCACGTAAAAAGACAAAAACTCATCAGTTACAACTGGAATCAGACAGTTATATTTAATGAGCATGAAATAAACCATTCCAAACAATGCAATCACCTTCCAGTGACATCCCCTAAACAATGAGTCACTGGGCATTGCATTCACCTTTTTCAGAAAGATTTTCCTTTGATTCTGACCCAAGAGCACATTTAAAGATATTGAAATTATAGCAGCCACATTGATATCTGTTGGTATTTATTTTCCTTCTAAATGCCTTCACTTTTAACTGGTATGCAGAGACTTAAGGGTATACATCACAGCATAATAATCAATAACACACTACTGTTGTGCTGATTAATTTATCTTTTTTTAAGTATCTGTATAAAAGGCTCTCTTATCTTAACATAAGAATAGATGAAATAAAAGTTGACAAAAATAAATAAATATTAAATTTCTTAGTAGCCTGCAATTTAAATACAGGTATACACTAGAAAAGTGTCTCAAATAAGATTTCTGAGGGCAGACCATGCTTTCAGTCTTACTAGAAACTAAGTTAATCTTTGTACTGTGCATTTTAAATATTTACTAAAGCAAGTAACTTTATTCTATTAGTCATAAAAGTAAAATTACAAAAACAATTTCCATGTTATAAATGTAAAAGTTATAGCATGTCTGAGTTCAACAATATAAAACATAGCCTGTGTTTGTTTAGCTTCACTGTTTGAGTCATAAATCATAGCTGTTTTTTTTTAATGTTCAGCTCTAGGTGAGCCTCTCCGAGTGATAACCTTTATAAAAGTAATCTGTCAGTTGCAGGATGTGAGCTGAAAAAAAATGAACTACTTTGATAGCATGTCAGTATATTGCAGAGAGTAGTATGCATTTTGTTTGCCTTGCACAAACCTTTTTGCTGTATCCTAAGCTAACATGACTTGGCAGCTGACAGTTTGCCTTTAAACAGCACATCAGTGCAGCTGCAATCCTTCAAGTCTGAGCTCTGATGACAGTTGACAGTCTGCTTTTAAACAGCAAAGTATATGAACAAAGTATAGTGTACGGGTCATCTTTATATGGAAGTATTCAGAGTTTCAGTTAGTTACATGGTTAGAATACACTCTTTCACCATACTGCCCTTTATCAGGCAAATTCTATATATCTTACTCCTTTTGTGAAAGTAGTGGTTATAATTAACAGGTAATGAATTTCTAAAAAAAATTATCACAAATGATTTCACCTTTTATTTGCTGCTTTTAGTTGTAAATGTAGCTACATTTTTGAATTGAAGTCCTAGGATGTTTTCTGTATTTTAACTAAAATGTTCATTACTCATTGGGCCTACCATTTAATTGCTTCTAATCAATTTTGATTACCAACCAAACCTCCATGATAGCTGTGAAAGAATGCATTAATTAAGATATGAATGAAAAAATATAGGGTAATAAGTGGATTATTGGATTCATTATACATATTTGTATTTCCCAGTGTGAGGTGCTTCTCTTGGCTGAGGCAAAACAGCTTGTGCACAGCTATGCTTGGCAGCCAAGAAGCCTGAGATAAAGGCAAGGAATAACTCATCATAATTTTGACTATCAGGAGACATTTAATAGGTTCAGAGAGGACAGGGTATTTTAAGGGTTATACTTGTCAAATGGACCTTCCAGAGGCAGACTGGGGACATGAGTATCACACTGGCTTCTACTTCAAGGATACTTCAGCAGTTCCTGGATGTACTCTTGGCACATGCTTTTTGGCTTCAGCTCAGGAATGTGTCTGGACTATGTGTGCCATTTATGGGGTGGTAGATTTATGTAAGGTACTCAGTGTGACAGATTGCACCCATGTTGCAATTTGGGCTCCATTTGGACCACATGGAAAGTGGTACCACAATAGGAAGGGCTTCCATTCCATCAACTGCCAGGTAGTGTGTGATGATGGGAGATGCATCACCTACATATCTGCCCAGCATCCTGACAATGTACAGGATTCCTTTACTCGGAAGATTAGCTCACTCTATTGCCTCTTCCTAAATAGTAGGATACCCAGCGGCCATCTTGTTGGTAAGTAGAAAAATATATTTTTTCTATTATATTTAAGAAGTTATTCATGGTAACATGTATTGCTGAATAATAAATCACGTTTTTTGTTTTGCCTCCCCCACCTTTTCTCTCTCTCTCTCTCTCTCCTTTTTTTTTTTCTTTCAGGTGATGCTGGATATCCACTGGAGACATGGTTAATAACACCAGTGAGAAATCCAAGTGGAGTTGCAGAAGAGAAATACAACACAACCCCATCCAGGAACTATACTGTCATTAAAACGGTCTTTGGCCTCTTGAAGAATCATTTTAGATGGCAGGATGAGTTTAGTGGTACCCTTGAATATGATCCATCTACCACATGCAAAATGTTTACTGCATGTTGCATTCTGCACAAAATGATCATAGGCCAGTCTGATAGTAAAGTGACCCATGCTGTGACTGCAACTCCCAGTTCCACTCCAAATATGAGTAATGGTCAGTCATCAGCAGCACCAGCAGTTAGGGACCCCATGTGGCAGGCTTGTGCATGTCATATGGCTGCACAGGTAAAGTGGTACCATCTTGTTCAGAATTATAGACAGTGGCATTCAAGTTAATGTTTCCATACTTGGAAAAAAAAAAAAAAACATGCAGTATAACTGATGCATGCTGTGATATCTGTGAGCCATGTGGTATATCGTCTGTCATTAGATGACATTCCTTCTCATCTTTAAATAATATATATCTATATTTATTTTATATATATATATATATATATATATATATATATATATATATATATATATATATATATATATATATATATATATATATATATATATTTTTTTTTTTGGGAACTGTTACTTATATTATTGTTTGCAAATGTTATTCCTGAATGCTCACACTGACTCTTCTTCAGTGATATTGTAAGGCACCATATAGGGAGTAATCATATTTTAAATATTTTGTACAATAAATACATTCTAGTGAGGTGGTGTATCTAAATATGCAAGTACTGAATGTCCTGAATTAGAGCAATTAGTAAAAAGTGTTACTTCAGTAGTTAACATGAGATCATGCCTTGTAAATGAATGAAAATTTATCATTTTTTTATATTACACAACGTGTCCTCATTTTGAACCATGTTGGCTGTTAAGGTAATGCACATCAAACAATTTCATGTTCTCATTCACAATAATTTGTGCTCTAAGAGACAAAAACATCATAATTTGTGTAGTGATGAGGATAAGTTGGCAGAAAGCAGTGTTTGTTTACATGGCAAGATACTATATTTTATCTTTAGTTTTATCATTTTACTCAAGGAAACTTTATTTTTTTGCAATATTCAGTAATTAAAGTAATACAGTAATAATAATAGCTTAATAAAAAAAACAAACAAAGAAAATGTTCAGTCTATGTACAAATATAAGTCCAAGAACAATAAGAAAACAAAATTAAAGCTCCAAAATTAAGTTCTTCTTAATCTTCTTTTCAACTTTCCTTTAAGTAACAGAGGCAGATTCTTGTTGATAAAAGCTGATAACTGAAAATACATTCAACCAAGGATTATTAACAAATTGTTTTAATGGTTTAAGATGAATACTGAATTCTTTAACTTTAGTCTCTCTGAAAGCTGTTTCTTTTAAAAAGGATAATAAGTCATCAAAAGATGGTAGCGTAATTGAATTCCATTTTCTCGTGATACATTTTCTTTAGTTCTATTATTAGTATTTCCCTGAATACTTGTGTATTCAATCCTACTTTTACATCAGGTAATTGTCAGAAAATGACAACACATGGTGCATTGATGGTAGCAGTCACAGCAAACATAGGTCATGATGTACTGCTTTCTTTCTGTAGTTATATTAGGGCTTTAAGCAATACCGTTAGTGGAATGAAATGCACACAGATGAAAAATCATCTTAGTTTCCCCATTATTTTCCTTTTTACTTTATTTAATAACTTATTTTCCTTTGGGTGTGAAGGCAGTAACAGTACTTGGAACACATCTAGAGCCTGTTTACTGCATTTCCTGTGTTGCACTTAATTTAAAATCGTTTTTTTTCTCTAAAAACTGCATTTTACCTGATTTTGAACTAGCACTCAAGTGTGGGGTCATTTATTGCACTGTTGTGATTATTTTGCTGCTTGTGTATCTCTGCTACCTTTAAACTACAACAAAAAGAAAAAAAAATCTTGCTTTTTTCCCACTTTCTGAAAGTTAAGAAAGTTCAGTTACAGATTTGCTGTTCTGAACTGTTTTGAAGTTTCTAGAAGGCCAGTGCTTGCTTGGGCTAAAGGGAAGTCTCTGTGTTCAACAGTGGGAGTGGTTAACACTGAACAGCCTGCCTGTCCCTGGAGGAGTAGTTACTACCTAGAAGCTGTAGTTTTATTGGCCATTTTGGGTCAATTCTAAACTCCTTGATCTTTCTCTCTTAAAACCCTACAACTCTCTTTTTGTGTGGTTTTGTGCACTGATCAGCGTCGGGCAGTGCCGCCTAAACAGGTTTAGACTATTCCAGGCTCCACAAAGTCTGATCTTCACTTTTTCCCTTAGAACTGTTCAAACTCTCAAAGTAATCACTCTTTTCTCTTTCTAAAGACCTGCAGTTGCTCAGTTCTTATAAGGAAACACTAACTAACTAAAGCACTACACCCTCCTTGACTTCTCATAAGTATTAGGCTCCTGATTGGTCCTTCCTGATCAAGTGAAAAATCAGTTCCCTTCCCTAATCTGATCAGTAAAAAAACAGTTCCCTATACTAATCTGGTATGTCCAAGGGTCAGTTTCAAGGTTACTCTCCAGTCCAGCTGGTGAATCTGGGAATTTTGAGGCAATGTTACAATTGCCTTATGTACACAGACAACCCTCTCCTCCTTCCAACAAACTCTAATACATGTGAGAGATGCAGTTACACAGCCAAACTGGAGGCAGAGCTCTTTCAACCCAAGACTGGCACAGTCAGTCAGGAGGAAAAGGTAACCACCCACACCACAAATCCAGTCTCACAAAAACCTATTGCAGCTGCATACCAAACACATAAACACACAAAAACATACTCAGAAGCTCTAAATAAAAATCTGCCTAAACAGCAAAGACCTCCTAAGCAGATATCCAAGCAACAGCCACCCCTTAACAATACCTACGAATCACATATCTCACAAAATCAGTGTGCCTCACAGTCACTGCCCTTAAGGCCAAACAACACACCAAATACACTTGTTATAGGGGACTCTATTGTCTGGCACACTGACGTCCCACTCACCAGACTGAACAAGGAGAAGGTTACTGTAAGCTGCCTGTCAGGTGCCAGGATCCGCCACATAATGCAAGCACTCAGGTCACTCCAAAACAAGTACAAGTATGACTCCGTCATTGTCCATGCTGGTGTGAATGACCTGAGACGTACCTCCATGGACTACATGAAAAGAGACATAGAGGAGCTCTCTGACCATGTAGCCCAGGCTGGTATGACCCTGACCTTGAGTAGCATCTTGCCCTCACCAAGAATGATGCCACAGTATAAAGACAAAATGATCAGTTTCAACAATTGGCTAAAGTATTGGTGTCATTCAAAGGGGATCCAGTGTCTGTCTGCCTGGGATGACATGCTCGACAAGCCACGTTGCTTCGCTAGGGACGGCTTGCAGCTGTCACCCTTAGGCTTTTGTATACTGGCCAAGGCTCTTGCCACCCCTATAGTGCCTTTTTTAGGCAAGGCTCAAAGGACAAACCCACCTCCATAGACAAACCAAGGATAAAAAAACTAAAGGTAATGCTACTCAATGCCAGAAGTCTAAACCTCAAGATGCACACACTCAAGGCTCTCCTCAGTATGGAGAAAATCAGTGTCTGTGCAGTAACAGAAACCTGGTTCAAGGCTCCTGAGACCACCCCAGCACTACCAGGTTATAACTCATACCATGCGTTTCAGCTCCAAAACTCGGACCGAAGCACAAAAGGAGGGGGAGTATCTATATTCATCAAAGATACCTACACCTCCAGGTTAGTGGCACTGCACGAAGCATCGGAAACCCTCCATGTGCAACTAACAGCGAGCAAAACTGCCTTTCAGTTTGTAGCCTGCTACAGAACACCCTCCCTATTACAGGAACCCCACTTGGCATTCTGAGAACACTGGAGAATATGAAGGTCTCTCCAAACACTATGTTACTGGGTGACTTCAACTACCCAAAAATTGACTGGGAAAACTACTCAAGCCCAAACACCCTCACCCAACAGTTCCTTGAATTTATAAACTCTAACGCAATGGAACAACTGGTCACCACTCCCACAAGAGGGGACAACATATTGGACCTGGTCATCACCAACATGGGGACTCTATGCTCCACACCAGAGGTAAACCCCTCATTGGTAAGATCAGACCATAAACAAATTTCCCTGGGCATCCATATCCCGTCCCCACCCCCAACCAAGGAAATCACTGTAAAGAATTTCTCAAAAGCCAACTTTGCACTTCTCAAAACTGAGGTGGAATCCTTCAAAGCCCCTGGGCCAAAGGATAATACAGCCCAATCTGCAGAATCCTTTACAAATGCATTCTATGAGCACCTGCAGGAATGCATGGATCGTGCTATCCCAAATAAAACCAAGACTCACTCCTCCAAAAACAGGAGACCAGTCTGGTGGACCCCGGCCATAAATCAACTATACAACAGAAAGAGGAAGCTACTACATCACAGAGCAAAATCCCAAAAAGGGAAGGCATCTCTGATCAGTATTAGCAAGAAACTTCGATCCCTCATAAAATCATCAAAGGCCAGCTTCGAAAGAAAAATTGCCCTAGACACTAAAGATAATCACAAGGCCTTCTTCAGTTATGTCAGGTACATGGGCGGAAACTCCCAGATATGCTCTGAATTGTTGCATAACTATACAAAATATACCGAACCTACAGACATAGCCAACATCCTGGCAGACAGATTCAGTGCAAACTTCTCCCCCCTTCCCCCCCAAAGGAGCAAATGCCTATCCCAACTGAATGTAACCTCCCTGACATCACAGATGCACATGTGAAAGCTGCCCTCTCCAAAGCAAAAAACACAGCATCTATGGGACCAGACGGTGTCCCAGGCTGTGTCTTACATGAGCTCCAAGAAGAACTGAACCCTCACATTAAGTCACTGTTCAAACTTAGCCTTACTACAGGATATGTACCCAAAGAATGGCGTACAGCTACAGTGGTCCCACTCCACAAAGGTGGTGCCACAACGGACCCTGGAAACTATCGCCCCATCAGCTTGACTAGTCTGGTCTGTAAAGCTATGGAGCGTATTATCATGGAACTCATAAACAAAGACATTGGGAGCCTCCAAACACTGGACCCTACTCAATTTGGCTTTGTTAAGGGCAGATCTTGCCTCTTAAACCTAGTTTATTTCTTTGAAACCGTTACCAAAGCCATAGATGAGGGTAAGGTAGTCCACACAGCTTACCTGGACCTCGCAAAAGCCTTCGACACAATACCCCACTCGGGCATCATAAATAAGCTTACCAGATTAAATATCAACCCCTATATCACAAGATGGGTTGCAAACTGGCTCAGAGATAGAACCCACATGGTCAGAATCGCAGGTGCCATGTCCAAATCCAAACCAGTTACAAGTGGCATCCCACAGGGCTCAGTCCTGGGACCTCTCTTGTTCGGTATATACTTCTCAGAGTTTCAAGCTAACACGAGGAGATTATGGCTGACAAAGTTCGCAGATTACTGCAAACTGGGGGCCATAATCGAATCTCCAGCTGACACAACCATCCTCCAAAAGGGTCTTACAGAGACAGATGCTTGGTGCCAGATCTACGGCCTCAAGCTAAATGCTAAAAAGTGCATAGTCATCCCCTTTGGGAAAAACAAGGTGCCCACAAATTACCACATAGGTGGCAATCCATTAAGTACAGAAGAAGTAATTAGAGATTTGGGGATAAACGTAGATAGTAATCTCTCCTTTGATAATCACGTTGCCAAAGTGGTTAGAAAGACCTTCTATATAGCCCACCTTATCACGAAAGGGTTCACATCTAGATCAAGAAAGGTCATTGTGCCCCTCTACTCGTCACTCATCAGGCCCACAATTGAATACAATGCACCTTTTGGGATGTACCTTACCCGACACCTACAGCAACTGGAGAGATCCCAAAAGTACCTCACCAAGAGGATCATGGGCTACAAACAGATGTCCTATGCAGCTTGACTAAAGAAACTCCAGCTCTACTCAGTAGCTTACCGTCTACTCAGAGGCGATCTATGCCTGACGTACAAAGTCATGTCAAACCCAGAATTAATGGACATGCTCCACCTCAAAAAATCCAAGTCCCTTAGAGCTACACGCTCCAGGGACCTAAACCTCAGCACAAAAATAAATAGGACATGCTGGAGGGACAGATTCATTTCCCAGAGGCTCCCCTCACTCTGGAATAGAATCCCAATTCATGATAGACATAGCCCCTCGCTGACCCTCTTCAAGCGAAATCTGGACGCGTGGATGGGAAATCGCAAATTCACCCCTGGGATCTCTTCCGTGCCTCTGCTAGACAAAGGCACAGTAAACTAATCTTAAAAGGGCACCTTCTGTGACCTACTTTACAGAGGCACAGTAGGCTAATCTAATAGGGGGCGGAAGCCAATACACTCTGGCTAGGCTTATAAATGCCCTAGGGCAGATAGCCTAGTATCTACCTATGAACCTATGAACCTATAAGGCCAAATTGTAAGTAACAGAAATGTCACACCTGAATCACACTAGGTCATGGGCAAGTTGGTCACTTGCATCTGAAGGCAGGCTACATGATGGTGCAAGTCATTTTAATGAGGGGCTATCATGAGAGCTGGATGGTGAGTTGGTCTACGACGTACTTGATGCAGGTGATCCTGCAGGCACTAATCTAACAGTGCTGTGGGACGGTGACCTCTACTGAGAAATTCATCTTAGTTTAGATGAGTGCTGACATGCCCTGCAGGAAGTCTGTTGAATTTCCTGCCACACATGCACACACTAATTGCAGTACTTTCTTGAAAAGCACTTGTAATTTCATGTGATCTTCCCCATGTGTCTGGACAGTATCCTGTCCTCTTTCCCTTCCAGAATCAAGACACTATCCTCCAAAAAAAGGAAGCCAATCTGGTGGTCCCCTGCCATAAACAAACTGTACAACAGAAGGAAGAAACTGTTGCAAAAGAGAGTAAAATCCCATGAGTGGATGTGCTTCCTGGTCAGCCTCAATAAGAATCTGAGATCCCTTATAAGATCCTCCAAAGCTAGCTACAAAAACAAAACTGCCACTAATTCCAAGGACAACCACAAAGCATTCTATAGCTATGTCAAGAAATTCGATGGCAACACCCAGATCTGCTCTGAGTTACAGCACAAAGGCACAAAAATTACAGAAGCAACTGATATTGCCAATATCCTGGTAAATAGGTTCAGTGCTAACTTTACCTCCCTCTCACCCCCTAAAGGGCCCATATCTATACAGGAAGAATGCAGAGTCCCTGTAATCACAACTACGCAGGTAAAATCTGCACTCTCTAAAGCCAAAAACACAGCATCCATGGGACCAGACAACATCCCAGGCTGCGTTTTACACGAACTTCAGAATGAACTGGCTCCCCACTTAAGCACCATGTTCAATAATAACCTTGCATCATGCTTTGTGCCCACTGAATGGCACACAGCAACACTTATCCCACTCCACAAAGGGGGAGCCACCACTGATCCTGGGAATTATCGACCTGTTAGCCTGACGAGCCTGGTCTGGAATTGAATGTATCATCATGGAACTCATAGACAAAGACATTGGTAAACTCCAAACTCTGGATCCCACCCAGTTCGGGTTTGTGAAAGGCAGATCATGCCTCCTGAACCTGATTGACTTCTTTGAGGCAGTCACCAAAGCCATAGATGAGGGTAAGGTGGTTCACACAGCCTATCTTGACCTTGCCAAGGCTTTCAACACCATCCCCCATTCTGGAATTATAGCTAAACTCACTAAACTAGGTATAAATCCCTACATCACAAAATGGGTTGCCAACTGACTCACTGACAGAACCCAAACTGTAAAAGTTGCAGACTCCAAATCTGACCTCAAAGTAGTGATAAGTGGAGTACCATAGGTTTCCTTCCTGGGATCTCTCCTGTTTGGTATCTACTTCTCTGAAATACAGGCTAACACAGAAGGCCTCTGACTAATGAAATTCGCAGATGACTGCAAACTAGGAGCCATAGTCAAGTCCCCAAATGATGTGGACATCCTACAGAAGGGCCTCACTGAGACAGATGCCTGGTGTCACAGCCATGGCCTCAAGCTCAATGCCAAAAAGTGCAGTGTCATCTCCTTTGGTAAAAACTCTGTACCCATGAACTACCACATAGGCAGCAATCTACTTAACACTGAATGCGTGATAAGAGACCTTGGGACCCAGGTGGACAGTAGCCTTCCCTTTGATAGTCACATTGCCACAGTAGTCAGGAAGTCCTTCTACATGACACACCTCATCATAAAAGGGTTCTCATCCAGGAAAAAAGAGGTCATTGTTCCCCTCTACTCGACACTCATTAGACCCATTATAGAGTACAACATCCATTTTGGAATGTACCTCACAAGACATCTGCAGCAGCTGGAAAGGCCACAGAAGTACCTCACAAGGAGGATTACTGGCCTCAAACAAATGCCCTACAGTGACCGCATCAAAAAACTCCAGCTTTACTCCGTAGCATATCACCTACTCCGAGGTGATCTCTGCCTAACATATAAAGCTATGCCAAACCCAGAGCTGTTGTACATGCTACACCTAAAAAAATATCAATCCCTCTGAGCTACATGCTCTAGGGATCTAAACCTTGTCAACACAATAAACAGGACATGCTGGAGGGATAGATTCCTGTCCCAGAGACTTTCCATACTCTGGAACAGGCTACCCATCTATGTCAAGCAAAGTTCTTCATTAGCACTCTTCAAGAAAAATCTTGATGAGTGGATGGGAAATAGGAAATACACCCCGGGGATCACTTCTGTGACTCTACTCGACAGTGGCACAGGAAAATAACTTTCTTGGGTGGCGTAAGCCAGGGAACCTGGTTGGCTAGGCTTACATAGGCCCTTGGGCTGATAACCTAGTACCTACCTATGAACCTATGAACCATGACTGACTCCTACTTCAGTCTGGTAATTCCTAACTAGTGTACAAATGGAAACAGCCATGGATGCTTGATGTGCCACCATATTACACATCAGTGTAATCATGCCATTATTGCTACTCTCTGCCATTTTCATGTTGTACTGGAAATCTTCATATCGATCCTGGAGGACTCTTGACCATTTCCACCTGCTCTGATTCCTAATAATGTCACAAAACATTTGCTGTCTGGCAGCCAATGCTTTGTGTTTCCTGAGGTAGTTGTGACAAATTTCTGTACCTGACAGCCTTTTGTAAATGTGCCACTGTAGACACTGTTACCTGAATGTTGTGCCATCATCCTGAAAGTGTTCATCTGGGTTTGGAGATACTGGTGTAGAGGTGCATGGGGTTTCTCCTCATATAAGCTTGAATATTATTTCAGCATGTGCTTGATTTTGTAATACACTGTTACTTCCTGCAGAGTTACTAACATGTTGTGGGATGTGAGATTATGCCATTAAACTTGGGGACTGCGTGGCACTTTCTTCAGGCTGCTTCATAAATATCACTATGTCATCATCATCATCATCATCATCATCATCTTCAACAGCCAGTATGCTGCTGATATCTTCTAAATTTATTGGTGCAGTGTAACTATATGTTACTGTTGCTGACCCTATAAGAAATAAATCAAAAACACTACAAATAAAGAAGTAGCATATACTACTGTATGCTGAGTTAGGAAGTGTACACAACATTTAATATGCCCACTGTCTTCATTGTCATTCTGTGAAAAAGTGAAGGGTTCAACTGTTAATAGAAATTGCCATGTGGTTAATGTAATCATTCTATGTCAGCATTCAATTCTCTGTATAAATAAATGTTAGTGTGTTTTAAACACAGATTCCTAGGCAGATATGACTTCCTGCTCCAGACATTGGTAACAGCCAATGTCCAAACTACCTTTGATTATTCCATTCCATTCATCTTCTGTGTTACAGTCATTCCCAAAAATGGGGAGGAGATGTTCCTCATTTGGTGTTCAAGGGATAAGTATTGGATGCTCCCAGTACTGGTACAGTGAAATGCATTCTGCCTCACCTTGGCTCTAGCACATCCTACCATATCATTTGCTCTCTTCAAGCACTGTGTTAATGAGCAGTTTCTTCCACCTACAGGATTAATGCCCATAACAACTTGATTCCAGGTCTTTACCCTCTCAGCTTTTTTGGGTCCCCTTTTCCAAAAAGACAGTTGCCATATGTTATATGGGCTGCCATGAGGATGCAGTTCCCCTCATGGCTGAAGCTATACTTTTTCTTCCTTGTGCCATGGTTTTGCATAATTATTGCAATGAAACAATGTTTGCTTAGGTCATACCCAAAAATGTTGATGTAGTCATCAGTCAAACAACACAACAATATAAAATCATGCCTGCTATTCTCAGAAAGAAAAAGTTAGGTGACACAAAACCCATGATCATATACTAATGCAGATTCTCAGTTTAGCTGAGTAAGTTACACCATGATGAATACATTCACAAAAAATAAGGCAAACAGTTTTTTAATAGATCCATCCTTTCCTACCTCTTTCTTGTATTGATAATATTGTCAATTTTCATTCAGCAGTGAAACTCAGAAGTCTCCCGGTAAAGACAAATATATGCTGAGACAACAAAACATTCTTGAAACTTCAGTATTTCACAATTATATCACTGCATTTGTACCATGTGTGCCGAATCACTAATAAATTACAGCAAAATAAACTTACCTTTCTCAGTAATCAATAGCATTTTAGCTGCTGCTGTAATGAATTTTGTATTTGCAAAAATGTAATTTACAATATTTACTTAAGTCATTCCAAACTGCCCATCATAGCAGTAAACCAATCATTCCCTTAAGTTAAATCAGTAATGTAAAATCATTTTGAACTTTTTCATATTAATTTGCAATATTTCTATTAGTTTGCGCATACTTTAAAACGTCAGTGGTTACCTAAGACATTTGCCACCTAACTTGACTAATTACAAGTTATATATGGTGATATTAAACTTATACATGTAAGTTCAGGGTCATTTACACATTCTTTATGCAAATTAGCACCCTTTATGATTATGTCTATAATCACAGTAATATGCAAACATGAAAGGCAACTTATCCACATAACTAAGCCTTGGCTAGTTGTGAACATGACCTCTGGTTCATGTGAACATGATGGGGATAGCAGAAGAGTGCAAAGCTATTCGCAGAATGCCACAGGAATACACAAATAACCTCAATTATTCTTTAACCTGACATTCTTTAGTAAAGGCAAAATGGAGGCACATGCATGTGAGTTTGCTCAGTCATGAAGCATAATCCCCATCCAGTATCATCTGTTACATCTTATCACGTCAAATCACTCAACATTTACTAAAGGTTGATACTGTCACCCACATAAATATTTATTTCTGTAGAAATAAATAAATAAAAATAATAATATTGATGGTGTACCACATGATCCTGACAATCAGGTGTAATTCTCCAAAAAAAGTAGCAACAGTGAGCACAGCAGAAGTAATAGATGTACATAAGATAAAAACTGAACATTTTGTTAATACATTTTTTTCACACTATATAAATAAAATGTGAATGTATACATTTAAAATGATGGTGACAAAGTATTTTTGGTAAAACTAACTTGACAATAACAGCAGTATCAGGCCAGATACTCATATTTGTTAACTGGGTTTGGTTAGGATGATGTCAAACTCAGGAGGGAGTGGTGCTAAACCTGTGAACCACAGCCCTGCTAATACAGTCTTAATTCTGGTACTGGCACTTCTAATGATGGTGGCACCTGTTAAGGCATGAGTCCACGTTTCAAGCTGTTCTAACAATGAGACAAAGATAATGCTCTACCTTCTTAGTGATTTGTATCTGGATAAGATCCAGGCATGCATATAAGGGTCAGACTTGAAGAAAGTAGACATATGGCATTAGTTGTATGAGCACTAGTCATCCCCGACACGCATCATTTGCTCTAGTTCCAGGGCTGACACAGGTACAGTGAGCTACACAAGTGTATGCCTGACCAGATAAATCATTGGGTATATCAGGTGACAGCAAGATGACCAGAGTTCTATAATACATTTTTCTTTTTCTTTTTTATCATGTCAGACATAGGCTTAAAATTACTAATTGAAGACATTTGCTAGAAGAGATATGTGTAACTGCATATATGCATCTATGACTAATAATAATGCAAAAAGAAAGCATAAACATATCTGTACACAGTACTGCATCTGTATATGAATATGAAATGTGTATGAATATGAATGTATAATTATGAGTAAAGAAATATATGTATGTGCATATATGTCTGTGAGATACAAACGTACATCTGTATGAGTACACTTACAGGTACAACTATTTTTTGATTTATATAAATGTTATGTATTCATACACAAACAAAAACATTTCCATTGCCATTTAATTTCATTTACAGTAGGTATTACCACAGTTATTAGCTGAACTACATGCAGATACTTTTTGCAAAAAAAGATATTGTTTGTGTGGCCTGAAAATATTTATTATAATTGTATAAGACAGTAATTTCTTACACAATATTAACTGCATATATAAGATGGCGGAACTCAAACAGGCACAATACCTTAGCCAGAGTCATGGTTGGGGAAGGGGAAGGACACTGCAGTGTCAGATGCATGACCAGCATAGGTGAATGTAGATGACCAGTTTTATTATTTCTGTATACATTTCTAAACAAGCCTCTTATATGCTTTACTTATTAAGCAGGAAATTATCAAAGAACATGTTATTGTCATAAAGTATACGTACTGCAGCCATAAGTAACAGTACATATTTTTTTTAATGATGGTTGAAACAAAAGGAAGTGAAAGCTTTCTTTCAATTGTTAATTTTATGTGTGTGTACAACTTCTATCACTACCTGAAGAAAATTTGATGTTTATTATTTAAAACTGCAAGTTAGTTATTGAAACCACAGCAAGTACAGCTTACACTGAAAGTTTATGGTAAGATTCCAGACAACACCCCTTCCCAAACAAGGTGTGCAGACATACAGAAGTCCTACTATTTCTACTGGCATTAAAGGAAATCTTGCCACAATATGTGAATTCAGATATGAATAACTGTTTAAATAAATAAACAGACATACTAAGCAAGTGCAACAGTAACTCAAATGTCTTGCATAGTTGTACTAAAAACATATCAGAAATATTAAGAAAAATATAGAGCCCCCAGATTCACTAATCCTCCATGCAGGAATATCTTAGTCCTGCACGGAAGCACCCGTGTAGAAGCAGGATGGCAGTGTGCCATACATTTATTTATTTATTTATTTATTTATTTATTT